>NW_027308194.1:0-163297 GCF_047496885.1 Scyliorhinus torazame
TCGAAGCCCTGACCATCTCTCTTGCCGGGTCAGCAGCCGGGGCCTCTTGGCCAATTGCTAAATTCTGGTTAAAATTTCACTTTGATGAAGGGAATAAGTGAGGGGGAAAAGGGGCAATAACCCCCGACCCAAGAGAGAGATTTACCAATGGCATCACCCCTAGGATGGAACTCACTCCTATTAAAAGCAGCAGATAAGTAAAGTAAGGGCATTTAAACATCTGGAGGCAGCAGCGGGTATGAAGTATAAACAATAGGAACAGGATAGACCAAAATGCAAAGATATCTTAGAGCACTGGGCCAATCTTCCATCTTTCCAGCTGTGTATAAAGGGATTAGAAACTTAATGTCAGAGTGGGGCACAACATGTAACAAGGTTTTGGGAGTAAAAACAGAAAATGCTGGGAATATCAGCAGGTCTGTCAGCATCTGCGGCGAGAGAGAAACCGAGTCAAGGTTCGTGTGACAAAGAGGTTTGGTGTCCTGTGATGTGTAAGTCAGAGGTTAAAACACATCAGTGAAAGATGGTCACCCTGTGGGGTACTGTGTGTAGTTCTGGTTACGGCCCCCGCTGCAAAGATATTGGGTGTGATACAGAAAAAAACCCAACTAAACTGATAACTATCTGAAGAATGGAAGGGAGCCGCGCGAAGAGGCTGAAGACCCCAAGATATTTGCCCTGGAGTGAAGGAGGCTTGTTGGGAGATACTCGAGGCTCTAAAGGCGATCGTTAAATTGAACTGCCTTGACATGTTCAAGATTGTAACAGATCTAGAAGCAGACATTACAGTCTCGAGCTGACAAGAGGGAAGGGAGATGCAGAAGTAACTCAGAATTTACATGGATGTGATATGTGTACAGAGCGCTGGAAGAATTTAAATGAGAATTAGATGCACATGGGGTGGGCATAATGAGAGGTATTGGGGCCAACTAAAGTCCTTTTTTAATCCTGCAAATTTATTTGATATCAACCTTTCACTGCCATCGATCCCCAATTCCTTGTAACAAGCATTGCTTCTTTACCTGAACATTTTTCTCTGTCCTTTATGGTGGGGTGGTTGTTGTGCTTATCCTCGTGTAATGTTCACCCTCACCACATGATGTAGAACCTTGAAAGAATTTTCTAGGCTGATTTACAACATTCATTGAACTGTTGCCCTCTTGTGAACAAGTTGGAAGTAGGTCTTGAACCTGGCTCCTTCTGATCCATCAGTGGGACAATGTGATAAGTCACCTTAATACAAGAATGGTTCAGATTGTACTGAGATCTGTAACTAGCTTTGCTTTGGTCAGTTGAATGAATATCTAATATGAAAGACAAACCATTGCCATAATATGGCACTTCAAATCACACTTAGTTCATAGAATCCCTACAGTGCAGAAGGAAGCCATGCGGCCCATCGAGTCTTCCCCGACCCTTTGAAAGAGGATCCTACCTAGGCCCAATCCCCGTAACCCCCTCCCAACCCTACCCCCGTAACCCCACCTAGAGGCAATTTATCATGGTCAATCCACCTAACCTGCATATCTTTGGACTGTGGGAGGAAACCGGAGCCCCCGGAGGAAACCCACACAGACACGGGGAGAAAGTAAAACTCAGTCACCCAAGTCTGGAATCAATCCCAGGTACCTGGCACTGTGAAGCAGCAGTGCTAAACACTGTGCCACCGTGCTGCCACTGTAGAAATCCACACAAGGCAATTATTATGATCCCTGACCAGACTCCAACAGTGGCTGGGATACTGGACCGAAACCCCAATATTTTAGTTTATTTTGTAAGACTGAAGAAAGAATGATTCGCCAGGAGTGATTACACGAAGACATAGAGATTCGGTATTTTTAAAACTAAACTTTATTACGAATACAATATTAAACTCTTTGACTTCGCACCCAAAAAGAACAGCTTACAATTACCCTTTAAACATTACTACTCCATGAAACAACAAGTAAAGAAACTTACCGCTGTCAATCCATCTTAAAATTAGCATGCCATAGAGCAATACTTGCTTTACAGAACAAATTTGGGCTCAGATTAGAACCCCTGAAGACTCTGGCTGGATGTCTTCAAAAAGCTGGTTTACCTGGTGTGTTTCAGCTTCTTCCTTGACCTCAGACAAGACTGCTCTACTTTAAATATTAGTACTCTTTTTAGAACTATCCTACCGGGAGAGAATTGTGGACTCTGTGTCAGACAGATCAGACTTCAATTCCTCTCCAAAGCTTTCTCGAAATCTCTCTGAATCTCTTAGCTCCATCCAGCGGTGACATCATCTCCCCAAGCTGAAAAACAAATCAACTATCCAGGGACACCCCCCCCCCCCCCCCCCCCCCCCCCCCAGTGCATTAGCCCTGACTGAAAAACACATTCCTTTGTTCAGTTTCACCTTCTGGCTCCTAAAAGCTCCCAGGCCCTGCAAAACAGGATTATCTTAAAAAACATGACCACTGCAGTCAAACACACTCTAACTTCAGGCTTTCAACCCTTAAATGGGCAAATGTTCAGAATCCAATATTCTTAAAATCCTCCATTCATCACACAAGCTTCTGCTTCAACAGGGGGTCAATGCCAAATTGCCCTAAACACTAGAAATGGTCCAAATTGGCAAGGGGCAATGCTGAGCAATTTCCCCAGTGTACAAATGTGCATAGACATATTCCTGAAGCTCAATGCATTAAAACCATGCCATGTACCAGCATAGGATACTGATAAATGTCTCTCTTTATTTTGATCGTATTGTTCATGCCATTAAGACATTGACTTGCAGGATAATCTGGAGTTGAAGAGGCACAATTGCATTCGCCAACCACTAGTCTACCCTTCCACACCCAACAATGTGTTTAAGTTAGCTGCTCGACCGTGAGTGGTGCCCTGGATAGTTACCGTTGAGCTTATCATCGTCATATCCTTTCTCTAGAAATGGATAGAAGAGCTGAATGCCAGATCAGAGTTGAGAGCTGCCTCAATGTTACATTGTGGAGTATGGTACCAAGCAAGCCCATCCTGGGGGCAGTTGTACACGTGATGCAATGGTATATAACTCCAGTGACAACAATGAATTTGAGGTGATCTATGCACACCTACAGCAGGATCTGGACAAGATCTACCAAGAGACAGGTATCATTCATGTTCTGCAATGGTCTCTAATAAGGGAATACCTAACCCTCTTCAATAACACTACAATTACCAAGTCTCCCATCCCAGGTTGGGTGAGGGCCTGTGGTGCTGTCACCATTGATTAGAAATTTAATTCAACCAACTATTAACATAGGCTATGAGAGCGACAGACTGGGTAATCTCCACACCCGATTCCTTTACTATCCATGATGCCGAAGACAGAAAACGACAGCATTCTCAACTCTACAGCACTGGGGGGGCAGCTGCAGCATCGTGAAGTTCAACACCATCCAGGGCATACAGACTGAACAGGCAGCCGTACCACTGAAATCTCTGTTCATTCCATCCCCCAATGTCACGCTGTCTCTGTACAGGATGCACTGCAGGCAAGCTGCCCAGTCCCACGACCGCTACCATAAAGAAGGATAAGCAGTTAAGTCAGAAGAATACCTCCATCTTTAGGTCACACCATTTAAAAAAAAACTTTATCAGATCTCAGAGTGTGGACAGGGGCAAACCTGTAATCCAGCTTCTTGCCTGCTCCAAAAAACAATTCAAATTGAATCCAATTCATGTTCCCCACAAGAGAGACATACCAGATCCAGGCATTACATCTGTTTAGGGACATAGTACTGTTTCATTATTGCTATTATGTTAAAATCGAGGAATTCTTCTTCATACCCATCACAAGGACAGCAAGAATCCTTAACGTGGTGGCAGGCACATCCCCTTTGCAGGGCAGCTAGAGATATGCAGTATATGTGACGTTGCCACCAACCCAAGAGCAAATTGAAAAATGTATGTTGCTTGACATAGATTTGTTAGACCTGGCTGGGCTAGAAGCATGTACCATCAGCAATTCACTATAAAACCTCAGCATATTGCTGCTAATCTGACCACAGCGTGAATGCCTCCTCAAATTCCAGTTGCACTTGTTGGCGTTGCAGCAGGCACTTATCTCTGCAGCCAGTCAAAGTAAGTATTGAGCTATGGATATCAGATTATGTTTGCATTCCTGTCCTGGTAATTATTGTCCTGAGCCAATTCAGACAATTAAGACAGTGCTGAGGTGTGGCAGTATTTGGTAACAGCTGTCCCATGGACCAACTCTGGCCCAGAAGAGTTTTTTTCCCATTTAAACACAGACTTGGGTTCGACTATAGTTTGTTTAATTGGACATGACTTTGGTCCCTGAACGCAAGAACAAGGGAGAACTGGTAGGTGGCCATCTCTGTGTCCAGCATAGATGTAGCCTGAGGGGGAGATGGCCTTCCTGCCCTGCTTTGTCCTTGTGAATGCTTAGATGACCCTGGAGAAGGTGCACAGGTTGCTGGTTGATTTAAAGCCTTGCATGACCTGCAGGGATTGGAGGTGGAGTTGACTATTAATGATAACCAATTTATTTCCAAAGTGTTTATTGTTTGTGATCTTTATCGACAGAGCACCTTAGCTATTGGGGTTAATTACATGGACAGGGAGCAGTGATGCCTTCATCCAATAAGCAGAGAGAATGGAATAGAGCACTTATTGCTGCTTCACAAGAGTCGCCCACAGCCTTGTTGACTTAGACCAATCAGGAAACAGCTTCTTGCACCAAGTTGACTCAGGAAATTAAAAAGCCAAGGCTGAGTCCTCAGTGTCCTGTGTACAGGAGTGAAAGATGGGGGGTGAGAATGGGATGGGGTGAGGAGAGAGGCTGCTATTTGTGCATGATTGCCTTTGTTGTTGGAGGTGTCTGGCTTTCTATGTGTATGGATAGATTTATATTTTTGTGTTTGATGGAGTATTTTGAACATGGACCACTATGTATCGTGGGTTTAAATGTTTGCAAAAGTGGTGTTTTATTTTAATGAGTATCCCCCCCCCCCCCCCCAGATTTATCTAGGTTTAACTAATTGGGCTTCACCTTTTACAAGGACAGACTGCGCTGAATACCAGTTACATAAATAATAGCCGTGCAGGACTGCTTGCAGTTTGGAATGAATGTGATGTGCTAATTGGTCCAGTCCCCTAGCTACTTAAATCTAGGTTGCTTGACAGGTTGGTAACTTTCTTTTTCTGCCACATCTGCCTTGGGTTTGCACCCAAACAGAAGGAGAACCTTCCATTTGAACCCACATTGCACCTCTGGCTATGGTGTTTTATCAGTCGCCACAAGATGCAGTGGTCCGTTTTGCTTGTACCTGCCCACTGTGGAAATCCTCATCCTTGCTTTAGTCTCTGTGCTGGATTTCTAAAATGTCCTCCTTCTTGACCTTGTATCTCGCACCCTCATGTCAGCCATGGTGCAGTAGATGCCACTAGTGAATCAAGATTGTGGGTTTGACTTCCATTCCGCCGACAGGCATACCAAGCTAGAGTGACATTCCAGTGCAGTCGTGCTACACAGCCAGGGAACAATGTTTCAGCTGCGACATTAAACCGAGGCCTCCTCTGCGCATTTGGGCGGATCTTAAAAGACCCTTGGGGCAGTGTTTTGAAGAACTGGGGAAGTTCTCTCCAATGGGTAGACCTTGACCTTGCACAATCAATATAGATTATTACATGTTGTTTGAAAACTTGCTGTGGGTAAATTGGTTGCCACATTGCCTGCGTTGCATCAATAACTACATGTCAAAGGTACTCCAATCTTTGCGAAGGGCTTTAAAATGTACTGAGTTCATGAAAGGTGTTATATAAATGCAACTCTGTCTTTCATTGCATGACTGCCTACACACATGCACCTTCCTGGCCCTTATGAGTTGCACGGAGTCTTCTGTTTCCCAAAGCATTGAATTTAAACCTCTTGTACTCTTATTTGCTAACTTCGCCCCACCCTACCTCCTCTTTCTATGCTCCTTTTGGTTTCCCAAGTGTGGGCTTTGTTGCATGACTTTCTTTACTGCTGACCATTGGTGACTGTGTCTTCAATTTGTCTCAACCTTGCTATCACCAGCTGCTTTCTTCTACTTTCTCCACCTTTTTAAAAGCTTATTTCTTTTCCCACGTGTTGGGTTACAACTCTACCACCAAGGATTGTTGTCCCCTTTCAGAAAGTGCCGTGTGATATTTTTCAATATTAAAGTGCAATATGAGTGCAACTTGTTGCTGCATCAGTACTGTTCATCACTGGCTTTAAAGTACTAATTTGCTGTTAGTTTGGGATTTTGTTGTACTTCACCGCAGCTTGGAAGTCTCCAAAGGAAAAGTGCTTGCTCCATATTTTTAAACTTCGCTCAGTGAGAATAATGCAGTAAAGGGGCAGCTGCTTATAATGGACCAGATAATTCGGGCAGTTATTTCCGGTGTCTCTTTTTATAAGACCTGTCTAAATGTTCTGCGTGGTGAAAGCAAATAAAGGCTGATGAAGTTTATCTAAAAATGCATCATAGGATAACCTGTGAAGGCCCAAGATGCAGTTTATTAAAAAAAAACTGCGGGAGGACTTCTATTACTGTATAGTTGAGCGAGACGATTAATACGGATAAATATAGCATTCTTCAGAGGTCAAGTATAGAATAATTGGGAAGGGAAACAAACGTGTGACGAGAGCTCCTCTTTGCATGGGTGCTCTCTAGCTTGCTTATTATTTGCAGCATTTTCTACCTACATTTCAGATTTCCAGCATTTTTGTGCAGAATGAATGTAGTAAAGTTGGTATATGAGCCTTGTAAAAGGACCTATTAAGTCTGTGGTCATGGCAAACAAAACATTTACCATGGACTTCATGCAAGACAGCAAGCATGAACTGTGGAGAATGATTCTTTGAAGCTTTAACTTTACAGCCTAGAAGGAAATGGCTAAAGGGGGTATCTCAGCCAAGTGTCTTGCATTCTTAATGAGCTAAATAAGGTAAATCCGGATGATCGCATTCAAATAAATATTTCCAATTAGAGCGTAGGTAAAATGGATGAAAAGTACATTTAAAATATCTGTTAGGAAGGAGTTATTTGCTCAGTGCTATTATGGCTGAGGTAATCAATCGGTGGAGTGAGCTTTTAAGGTCTCAAAAGTCTCCCCTTTTACCAGAATTTTCTCACGTTCTCGACTCATTTTCCTTTTCTCTCAACTGCTAGCAATTGAACAAAGAATAAAAATTGCTCACAAGAATTTGACCGAGAGAAGTCCTTCAGACTCTGGTGACGTAGTGATGGACCACAGCATTAGAGAGCCCAGTGTAGGTTCTACAAAGCGCTTAAATTGCAGATCAGTTCAACAGGTGCATTTTAAAAGCGAAACTGAGGTAAGGATTTTTACTGTGGAAGACTACTTGTAAATATCATTCTATTTTCAAACTTGGCAGAGAGAGGATGTTTCCACTTGATGCTGGAGACCAAAACTAGGGACCATTAGCCATCAAATAGCCACTAATGGATCAGGAAATGGGTGGTTGGAAAGGAATCAGTATGGGAGCGGATGGAGGCGGGCTCATGTAAAGACACGAGTTTAGGACACTGTAAACGGCACCTCTGCCACTCTCGCCAGCCAGGTACTCCACAAACCTGGTAGTGGTTGCGGTCCTGAGGGAGTGGGTCAGTGGCTTTCTGTACTTGGAAGAGTTGGAGGAGGAGTTTTGAGTTGCCCGGTGGGAATGGGTTCCGCTACCTGTGAGGGACTTTGGAGGCAGGTGTTGACTTTCCCTACTGCCCCAGGGGCTACAGGATAAGGTAGTGTCAAAAGTGGTAGTGGGGAAGAGAAAGGGAAGGTATCGGTATTCTACAAAGAGCTTATGGATTGGGAGGGAGCCCTGATAGGGGAGGTGAAGTGGGAGGAAGAGTTGGGTAGGGAGCTAGAGGCTGGGTTATGGGAGGACGCCCTGAGGTGAGTTGATGCGTCCTCGTCGTGTGCCAGGATTAATCTTTTGCAATTTATTTATTTTAAAAACTATTTAAGAGTACCCAATTCATTTTTCCAATTAAGGGGTAATTTAGCATGGCCAATCCACCTACTACATCTTTGGGTTGTGGGGGCGAAATCCACACAGACATGGGGAGAATGTGCAAACTCCACACAGACAGTGACCCAGAGCCGGGATTGAACCTGGGACCTTGGTGCCGTGAGGCAGCAGTGCTAACCACTGTGCTGCCGTGCTGCCCAGCCTTATACAATTTAAGGTGGTCCACCGGACACATGACTGTCCCGGATGAGCAGATTCTTTGAAGGGGTGGAGGATAGGTGTGTGCGGTTGGGCCTGTGAGTCATGCCCATATGTTTTAGGAATGTCCAAAGCTTGGGGGATTTTGCAAGGGGCTTGCAGATGTCATGTCGGAAGTACTGAAGGTAATGGTGGTCCCGAGTGCAGAGGTGGCGATTTTTGATGTGTCAGAAGACCCGGGAGTCCAGGGGGTGAGAGGCCGCTGTCTTGGCCTTTGCCTCCCTGGTAGCCCGGAGACAAAGCTTGTTAGCATGGAGGGACTCGGAACCCCCGAAGGTCGGGGCTGTGGGTTAGTGACATGGCTGGGTTTCTCAGACTTGACAAGATAAAGTTCGCCCGGAGTTTTGCTGGATATGGCAGCTGTTTATAAACACCTCTGGGAAAAATGAAGCTGTCAGCGGAGTGGGGGTGGGGGTTAAAAAGGGGAGGCATGGGGAATTGGGAAGGTTGGGGAATTGTGGTTGAGGTGTTTATGTAAGCCATTTTGGCTGGGTTTTGCTTTTGTTTGGTGCGTAGTTGTGCTGCTGTGCGGGGGCAGCAGAGCAACACCGTGGTTAGCACTATGGCTTCACAGCGCCAGGGTCCCAGGTTTGATTCCCGGCTTGGGCACTCTGTGTGGAGTCTGCACATTCTCCCCATGTCTGCGTAGGTTTCCTCCCGGTGCTCCAGTTCTCTCTCGCTCTCTTCTCCCCCCCCCCCCCCCAAGTCCCGAAAGAAGTGCTGTTAGGTGAATTGGACATTCTGAATTCTCCCTCTAGTGGGCAGCACGGTAGCATAGTGGTTAGCACAATTGCTTCACAGCTCCAGGGTCCCAGGTTCAATTCCTGGCTTGGGTCACTGTCTGTGTGGAGTCTGCACGTTCTCCCCGTGTGTGGGTGGGTTTCCTCTGGGTGCTCCGGTTTCCTCCCACAGTCCAGATGTGCAGGCTAGGTGGATTGGTCATGCTAAATTGCCCTTAAGTATCCAAAATTGCCCTTGGTGTTGGGTGAGGTTACTGGGTTATGAGGATAGGGTGGAGGTGTGGGCTTGGATAGGGTGCTCTTACCAAGAGCCGGTGCAGACTTGATGGGCTGAATGGCATCCTTCTGCACTGTAAATTCTATGATCTATGCTTATTCTGTGAAATGTTGTGAAATGTATCATATAAATGCCTCAATAAAATATATTTTTAAAAAAACAACATGGGACTCACTATCCCATGGAGTAGTTGAAGTGAATAACAGATATATTGAAGGGGAAGATAGATATGAACACAAGGAAGAAAGGAATAGCAGTATCTTCTGACAAAGTGATATGTAGAAGGTGGGAGAAGGCTGGTGTGAAACATAACGGCAACACGAGCAGGCTTAATCCTCTCTGCATCAAGACATTTCATGAATTTTCTACTGGATTTGTTGGTGACTATTTCATGTCTCTTTGTTGAATCATCTCTATGTTGTATTTGAGAGAATAATATTTACAAGCAGTTTTTCTGTACTTTTATGTCAAAAGTAATTATATGCAAATACATCATTGGCAGAATGGGTGGTGCACTGGGTAACAATGATGACCTCAATCCAAATTGATGGGATATGAAGTCTCTTTCAGTGTCTCAGCCTGTTGCCCAATAAACTTGAGTGTTTAGTAATGGAGCCAGGTGCTCATTGGCACTGGACATTAATGCTCAGACTGCAAGAGTGGATGGTATGGGGAATGTGTGGTAAATAAATAAGCTTGAGATTCTTAGAGAAATATTACTGTTTCTCTTAAATCAAACATTGCTCATGCTTATCTGGGCATGCTTGCTGCACTGGTAGCAAAGTCTTGCCGACTCGATCCACGATGTAAAACAAAGTTACAGCCTAAAATGTGAGCATTCGGTAAGTGACATTATAATTGTATTTTTCAGCAACGTAGAACTGTTCGTGTACAGCTGTGTGACTACATGATGCCTAATGGGCTCAAACAGTCTTCAATAAATGACCATTATAATCAGCAGTGTAATGACATGTGCAGTACGTCAGGGGAAGGTCTCAGAAGCAAAAGGTGCCAAGCAAGGAAACGGGAAAAGGATCACGGCTGCAGGGATTGTAAAGTGGCTGATGTGATGAAAAACAACCGGAGGGGCACAGAGCTCATTGCAACAATTGAACCTCTCCAGGTTAGCCTAATCCGAAATGGCTGCAGCAAGATAAACCCTTCAGAGGATTTATCAAAATGTATTAAACAGTATCAAAGCAAATCAGCAGGCATGGAGTTTACAACAGAGAACAGCAGTAAAATTCTGCTGGAAACTGGACCATCAGAACTATCCAGAGTAATCCAGAAAGGCATACAGCAGCTTAAATCTCTTGATAAAGACCAATTGGGGACTGATGCTGTAGCTGCCGATATTGAAAAGACTCGAACATCTAAAGTTACCGAAGCTTGTTCTGAAATAGGATTTAAACCAGGGTGTTTAGGATTATCGTGGCATCCCAAAGGTTTGGTTTGGCAAAGTCCATGTCAGGATAGCACAGTTTGGAGCACAGTGAGTTCAACAAATGTAGCAGAGGACTGTTTAGAAGAGGAAATACCTGTGTTGCCTGATGATAGAACACTAGGACTCACTGCTGGCTTTGAGCCTGTTGACTTCAAAGTCAATGAGGCAGTGCGACTTTCTACAAGTTGTAAAAGAAAGGCAAGTGGATATGTACACTCTGAGGCTTCTGTTCCGCCGTTTGGCTGTGCAAGAACAACACCCATCACTCTGGATACATGTGCACGAGCAAGGCCATTCAAAAGAACAAGACAGTGCCCTGAGTTCTGGTTTGGTTCAGAATGGTACTGTAAACCAGAAAAAACAGGTGAACTGCGCAGACACACATCAGTACTTGAGCCAAAATCAGGAGCATTGCCTCGTCAAGGATATGTGGAATCAGTTGAGTGTGTTTTATATTTGTTGACCAGGTTGTCCTTGGAAGTGCCTGAAATAAAGGCCGCTAACAAAGATAATTTGAGAAACCAATCACTATTAAAAAATAATTGCAGTTGTGCATCTTTCGCAAGTGACAAAGTAGCAAAAGTGCAGCCATCAATACACCTCTCAAAGTATTCCAGTATTGTAGAATATGGTAAACAGCCAAAAGATGCTCACGATTGTAAAACCTCTGCATCCATCAATGTACTCGACTCCAAAATGGCAAATGGTCTTCCTGCTGAAGAAACAAAATATCAGATCAAGCAAAGTAAATTGAATTTTACAAATTCAGCTGTTCATTGCACTAAAACACTAATGCCAACAAAACTACCAGCAATACACGTTCCTTTGTGCAATGATACAGGCAGAAAAGCAGCCATAGGCTACCAAAGACACGAGACCATTCAGGATAAGTTTACTCCAAGGAAAGTGTGCACAAAGGGAAGGAATGACATACAGTCAACAGTGATCCCTGTTCATCAGAAAGCACCTTCAGAGTTGAGGTGCAGCCGAGTGGATGGGCAGTGCCATGTTGAACCTAGTGAACAAACTGAGAGTGAGGGGCTTGTTGAGGATCACTCTTTAGTGGATGTAGAAGAAAATGCAGAGTACCAATCAAAGTCGGTGGAAGTAACTTTGCGGCCAGATGGAAGTGCTGAAAAGACTCCTATATCAGAAAACCAGCCAGTGCTTCCATCTCCAGAGGAGCCTTTTATTGCAATGCAAATTATAGACCGTGAAGTCAAAGAAATGTTGGATAGGAACGCTGAAGAGGAAGGGAGTTCACAGCGAGTGCCTGATGTGATAAGGGCCTATGAAGAGGATGTGCTCGTGCTTGACGTGATTCAAGATGATCCAGAGCTATTTGGCAGTCCCAGTAACGCTGAGGTGGTGCAGACTGAACCGTCAGTGGGTCTGGATGAAGCCACTTGTGGGAAAGCAGAGTTCAAACCTGTGGAGGGTGACGCGGGAAGTGAACTAAACAGCAAGCAGAAAGAGTCAAGTGAAATGATGTCCAGGTGTGTGTATGCTTTCTATTCACCTTTTAATTGGTTATTTGAAAAGGTTTACTTTTAGGTTGAAGAGTTTGCAGAATGTTTCCTTGTATATTTGATTTAGCTATGAAAATCTCTTCAAATCGGAGGGGAAAAGTTGGAAAAAATGAATTGAATTGCATTAACGTGTCATCCTATCATTCTAATAAGTTGGGAACCAATTTTGTGTCTTTATTTTTATACTGATTGACTTAACGTGAAGAATATCGAGCTGTGGATCAGCAGGTAATTGAAGTGGGGATACAGATGAACCATTTTTTTAAAATGGGGAAAGGCTTAGGAAATCAGAAGCACCAAGGGACTTGGGAGTCCTTGGTCATGATTCTCTTAAGGTTAATGTGCAGGTTCAGTCGGCAGTTGAGAAGGCAAATGCAATGCTAGCATTCATAGAACATACAGTGCAGAAGGAGGCCATTCGGCCCATTGAGTCTGCACCGACCCACTTATGCCCTCACTTCCACCCTATTCCCATAGCCCAATAACCCCTCCTAACCTTTTTGGACACTAAGGGCAATTTACCATGGCCAATCCACCTAACCTGCACGTCTTTGGACTGTGGGAGGAAACCGGAGCACCCGGAGGAAACCCACGCAGACACGGGGAGAACGTGCAGACTCCGCACAGACTGACCCAGCGGGGAATCGAACCTGGGACCCTGGTGCTGTGAAGCCACAGTGCTAGCCACGTGTGCTACCGTGCTGCCCACGCAGCACAGTAGCACATGTCGAGAGGGCTAGAATACAAGAGTAGGGATG
Organism: Scyliorhinus torazame; assembly: GCF_047496885.1. NCBI lineage: Eukaryota > Metazoa > Chordata > Chondrichthyes > Carcharhiniformes > Scyliorhinidae > Scyliorhinus > Scyliorhinus torazame. The sequence goes on from NW_027308194.1 coordinate 12,997, forward strand.
TACTTCTGAGGCTCTGTAAGGCTCTGGTCAGACCCTATTTGGAGTATTGTGAGCAGTTTTGGGCCCCGTATCAAAGGAAGGATGTGCTGGCCTTGAAAGGGGTCCAGAGGAGGTTCACCAGAATGATCCCTAGAATAAAGAACTTGTCGTATGAGGAATGGTTGAGGACTCTGGGTCAGTACTCGTTGGAATTTAGAACGATGAGGGGGGATCTTATTGATAGAATACTGCGAGACCTGGATGGAGTGGACATGGAGAGGATGTTTCTACTTGTAGGAAAAACTAGAGGCAGAGGGCACAATTTCAGACTAAAGGGACGATCCTATAAACAGAGATGAGGAATTTCTTCAGCCAGAGGGTGGTGAATCTGTGGAACTCTTTGCCCCAGAAGGCTATGGAGGCCAAATCACTGAGTGTCTTTAAGACAAGAGATAGATAGGTTCTTGATTAATAACAGGATCAGGGGTTATGGGGAGAAGGCAGGAGAATGGGGATGAGAAAAATATCAGCCATGATTGAATGGCGGAGCAGACTCAATGGGCCGAGTGGCTTAATTCTGCTCCTTTGTCTTATGTTCTTATGGTCTTATCTAATTGAATGGCAGAATAGGCTGAATAACCTATTCCTATGACAATTGCAACTGATTTCCAATGGTGTTCTTAGTGATGTTAAATGTGAATCAGGACACAGTGAGGGAGGCAGTTTAGCAAGATGTAGGCCCAAGTACAGGTGAAGAGGGTTTCAAAATGAAGACTAGTTCCCTTACCCAGTGGGAATGTGGAGAACAGTTGATGGCAAGTGCTGAGATCCAGTGGGTTTCTTGGATTTCCAGTTGGCAATTGGGGACAAAGTTTGTTTGTTTTTCCCCCCGAGTGAATCGGAGTGCGCCACTCATTTTGTTTTGATTGCAAGATTGCCCAATGGTAACGTAAACCACAGCTTATATTCTAAAAAGAACAGCTGCGATCCTCCGCAAACGGCAGCATCTGTGGAGAGAGAGTTACGTTTCAAGCCGTAACGATCAGGTGGTTCTGATGAAAGGTCATCTCGTCCTGAATCATAGAATTTGCAGTGCAGAAGGAGGCCATTCAGCCCATCGAGTCTGCACCGGCTCTTGGAAAGAGCACCCTACCCAAGCCCACACCTCAACCCTATCCCCATAACCCAGTAACCCAACACTTAAGGGCAATTTTGGACACTTAAGGGCAATTTAGCATGGCCAGTCCACCAAACCTGCACATCTCTGGACTGTGGGAGGAAACCGGAGCACCCGGTGGAAACCCACGCACACACGGGGAGGATGTGCAGACTCCGCACAGACAGCGACCCAAGCCGGGAATCGAACCTGGGACTATGCTACCGTGCTGCCCTTTGTAGCATTTGTTGAATTGCTGAGTATTTCCATTTCCCAATATTTTAGATTCCCAGCGGTGTTTTGCTCTTTTATATTCGTTTTTACATCCTGAAGATGTGATATTGCCAGTCACCCACATTTTACTGGTTACCTGAGATGCTTTAATAAGCAATAGTTCCGAAGATTTGTGCTCCAGAACTTGCTGCGCCCCTAGCCAAGCTGTTCCAGTACAGCTACATCTATCAGCATCAGGAAAATAGCACAGCAGGATAAATCCAACCCAGCCAATTACCGCCCCATCAGTCTACTCTAGATCACCAGTAGATATATAGATTTATTGTCATGTGTACCGAGGTACAGTGAAAAGTATTGATCTGCTTTCAGTCCAGGCAGATTGCTCCATGCATGAAAAACATAGGACATATGGTAAATTAGAGATTATATTAATTTACATTTTTTATAATCTTGTCACAAGTAGACGTACTTTAACAGTGCAATGAAGTTACTGTGAAAAGCCCCTAGTCGCCCCATTCCGGCGCCTGTTCAGGTACACTGAGGGAGAATTCAGAATGTCCAATTCACCTAACAACATGTCTTTCGAGACTTATTGGAGGAAACCGGAGCACCCGGAGGAAACCCACACAGACACGGGGAGAACGTGCAGACTCCACACAGACAGTGGCCCAAGCCGGGAGTCGACCTGGGACCCTGCTGCTGTGAAGCAACAGTGCTATCCACTGTGCTACCGTGCCGCCCCAGTGTATTAGTGTTAGAATTAAGATTTAAAGGTTAGAACGGTTATAAAAGATGTAGGAAGAGGATCTGTGTGGGAGAGCTCGCAGAGAGTCACCACGCTCCGACGCCATCTTGCATCAGCAGTAAAGTGATGGAAGAGATTATCATTAGTGCTATCAAACGGTCTTGCTCAGCAATACTCTGCTTCAGTTTGCTTTCTGCAAGGGTCACTCAGCTCCAGACCTCATTGCAGCCTTAGTTCAAAAACAAAAAAGAACTGACGATCCAGAGGTGAGAGTGTCTGCCCTCAACATCAACGTAGCCTTTGACTGAGTGTGACATCAAAGAGCCCGAGTAAAACGGAATGAATGGGAATCCGGGGAAAACTGCCTGCTGGCTGGAATCATACCTAGCATGCTACTTTAGTAACTTGAGACTGGAAATGGTTAAGAACCAATTTAAATCAGTTAGCTGAAGGAAGATGGTTACGGTTGTTGGGGGGTCAGTCATCCCCGTCCTGGGACATCACTGCAGGAGTTCCTCTGGGTAGTTTCCTAGGTTCAACCAACTTCAGCTGCTTCATCATTGACCTTCCTCTAAGGTCAGAAGTGGGGATGCTTGTTGTTTGCCTGAGGTTCAGCACCATTCATGACTCTTCAGACACACTGAAGCAGTCCATGTGTAAATGCAGCAGGACCTGGACAATAACCAGGCTTGTGCTGACAAGTAACATTCGCGCCATCTTCATAACAAGAGACTTTAACCACAGCTCCATGACATCCAATGGCATTGCCATCGCTGAATCCCCTACTATCGACACCCTGGGGTTGCCATTGACCAAAAGCGGAGCTGGACTAGCCATATAAATACCGTGGCTACAAGAGTAGGTCAGAGGCTAGGAATCCTGCGGCATGTAACTCCCCACCTGACGCCCCAAATCCTGTCCACTATCTACATGGCACAAGTCAGGAGTGTAATGAAATACTTTCCACTTGCCTGGATGAGTGCAGCTCCAACAACACTCTTTGACACCATCCAGGACATAGACGGCTTGATTGGCACCTCATCCACAAACATTTACCCCCTCCACCACTGACGCATAGTAGCAGCCGTATGTACCATCTACAAGATGCACTGCGGGAACTTGCCAATGCTCCTTAAGCAGCACCTTCCAAACCCACAACTGCTGCCATCTCGAAGGACAAAGGCATCATTACCATCTGGAATTTCCCCATCATCCTGACTTGGAATTTATATCCTCTACTGATGCCGTGTCAAAATCCTACCCCCTCCCTAAGTGCCCTGTGGATGTACCCACACCAGATGGCCTGCAGCAGTTGACCAAGGCAACTGGCCGCCACCTTCTCGAGGACAATGGGAAATAAATGCTGGCCTAACCAGTGACGCTCATATCCCCATGAATGAATAACGGAATAATCATAGAAATTTACAGCATCAAGAGGAGGCCATTTAGCCCCTTTGTACCTGTGCTGGTTCTTTGAAAGAACAGTCATGCTTATTCCCCCACACTTTGTCCATAAGTTCCTCATCTTCAATTACTTGTCCAGCTTCCTTCTTGAAATTATTTATAAAATTACATTCCACCATCCTTTGAGGGAGATTCCACAGCACACCTTGAAATAGTACAAATGTGAGGAACTCCAATTCATTTGTGATTTTTGGATACAGGAAACTATGATCTGTGATGTCTTCGCCTGTCTCAGTGACCGTCTTCGGATTTTAATGGCATTTGACAGTCTTCCAAATAAGAACACTGCTACTCTCTTTTGTGAATGCTTTTAACAACTATGTTTCGAAACTGTTTGTGTTCTAAAAATTTGTACAGATGTTTTTTCTATTCACAGCACCTTTCTCTGTGTGTCCAATGATGATGTCTTTGGAAAGCTGCCAAACTGCGCCAATCTGCAAAATGGTAAGTGTGTGTGTGTGTAAGTGCATGAATGGACACTCTGCCCTCGAGCCTACTCGCCATTCAGTAGGACTGGCTGTTGACCTCAATTCTCCGATCCCCATATGCCTTGAAGGGAAAGCCGAAAGATCTATTCATCTTGGCCTTCAATGTACTCAATAGCCAAGCGTCCTTGGCTTTCTGGGGATAGAAGATTCACAACCCTCTGAGTGAAGACATTGCTCTTCCATCTCTGTCCTGAATGGCTGACCTTGTATCCAGAGATTTCGCCCTCTAATCTAGTCTCCCCAGGCAGTGGAGCGCAGCCTCTTAATAAGCTGTGTGAACAGCTTAAACAACTGATGTTTAATGTGTGAGTAAGAGTGTTCAAATGTGGCTGCCTGGTTGTTCAGAATCACAGAATTTGTTACAGTACAAAAAGGCCATTCAGCCCATTGTGACTGCACCAGCTGTCTGAATTAGCAATTCCTTCCGCGCCTTCTCCCTGTAACCCTGCACAGTGTTTCTTTTTAGATAATTGTCTAACTCCCTTCTGAATGCTTCAATTGAACCCGCCTGCACCACACACCCGGGCAATGCATTCCAGACATTAACCACTCCCTGCCTGAAAACATTTTTTTCTTCCTCACTTTTCCCAATTGCTTAAAATCTGTGCCTTCATTCTCTATTTTTTCACGGGTGGGAACAGTTTCTCCTTGTCTCTGTCCATACCCCTCATGATTTTGAATACCTCTCTCTTTAAGGAAACAGTCACAACTTCTCCAATCCATCTTCACAACTGAAGTTCTTGGTCAGAAGGTTTTTGTAGAAGAAATAGTCATTTCATTTTGCACTGGGGCATTTTTTCTGCAACTCACTGTGGGAACAAACTCGGTCTTTAGATTTTTTACAGCAAAGAAGAAGTTCATTTAAGATACTCTAATTAATCTTAATGGATTATTTATTTGTGTTTTAGGATTCAAAACATCTGTGAGTGAAGAGAGTTATTTTGATGAGGGCGCTCCATTGGTGAAAGAGAGAGAGAGAACTCAATCTGAATACAATTTGTACCCGGTAGGTTGATAGTTTAATCTATGATTTCCTTTGTGTCGGTTTTATTTCATGCCATTTGCGTCATGAAATTAAAACTCCCATGTTCTTATCCTTGTCTCCAACCTCGCTGCTTCTGACTGCTGCCCGTGAAGAGGGCAGAGTCGTGAACTCACTCTGCATTAAGCTGTTGGTTCTCTTTCCTGTCCCCCCTCCTGGTTTTGTGAGGCGAAAGCAGATCCCTGGAGAGCAATCTAAATGCACTGACCTCCCACCTTGACACGTACAAGCAGAGCTTCTGCAAATCGATAGAATGTCTGCAATGTTTCTAGTTCCAATGAGACATTTCACCAACCTGTGTGTTATGTAACTGACATCATGACCTTGGTAAAGGCTGTTGTTGTGAGGCCAGTAACATGCTAAGGATGTATGCTTCCACCGTTTTGATTGGAAAGGAAGGTGTAGTGCTGACTAGGCCAGGGAATATAGGAGCAAGACCAGGCTAAAGAACAACCTGGCAGCATCACCTGTGCGGAGCCAGAACAGTGCCAGTCCCAGCTCATTGTAGTAAGCTCATCTCTATAATTTGCACATTACAATGATGTGTCTTATTTGCAGATTGCTTCAAGTACTGGAATAGTTTCTGAGATGGCTGAGCAACCGATTGACAGAGGGACTGAAATAAGGTTAGCGGATGGAATTATTGCATTTGCTGCAATGCCAAGTCACTGTCTTTTTTTTATTTAAAAATTTTTTTAAATTCTACATTTTCACATTTTCCTTCAAAAATTTACACCCCACCCACAAACAGTAAATGGTAACAAATACAAAATCAATACCCTTAACGATACCAATGATCCATCCTCCCACCACCCCAAATAATGGCCCACCTGTCAATATATGCATCCAATTGTAAAACTCCTCCTCCCAACCTCGGTTCCTTCCCCCCAACGTTCCACTCCGGCTCGACCACTCGGACCCTGTTCTGCCAGGCTCCAATGGCCGCAACCCCTCCCCCTACCTCACTCCCATTCACTGGCCGGCTTAAATCGGCCGGCGTGGAGGCCCCCACCCGGGTCCCTTTCCCCCTTGCCCTAGGAAAGCCCAGAGATCCCCTTTTAGCATACACACCCCGCATATCCACCTACACCCCAAAGAGCCCTCATTTAGAGTGAAAGTCCCATCCCTTCCCTTGTCCAAATATATACAACATTGGCTCCTTTAGCCCCTACACCCGCACGCAGTGAAACAAAAAAGAAGAAAATACAGTCATGTGGTTACATCGGCACCTGGCCATTTCTCAATTTGTCAGTTCTGCCACAGTCCTTCCGCCTTCGCAAACTCCTCCGCTGCTTCTGCCGTTCCAAAAGAAAAGTCCCTGAGCTTATAAGTCACCCTCAGCTTCGCTGGATATACAATGCCGCACTGCACCTTGCTAATGTACAGTGCCCTCTTCACCCGGTTGAAGTCAGCCCGCCTCCTCGCCAGCTCCACCGTAAAGTCCTGGTATACACATATACCAGCTCCAGCCCACTCTACCACCCGCTTCTGCTTGGCCCAGCTCAGGACCTTCTCCTTCACCCTGTACCTACGGAAGCACAGAGTCACTGCCCTTGGCGGCTCACTCACCTTTGGTACAGGCCTCCACGACCGATGAGCCCGATCCAGTTCATATCGGGAGGGATCCTCCCCCTCCCACAATAGTTTTGCCAGCATCGCGGCAAAATACTCAGTCGGCTTCGGTCCTTCAACTCCTTCGGGCAGCCCCACAATCCTCAAATTCTGTCGCCTGGATCTGTTTTCCAGGTCTTCCATTTTTCCTCGCAGATCCTTGTTAGTATCCATCACCTTCCACATCTCCTTCCCCATCGAGGCAAGCTGCTCGCCGGGCTGCAATAACGTCTCCTCCACTTCCTTCAGCGCCTCCCCTTGCTCTCGTACCTCTGCCACTGCGCTCGCCACCGCCGTCATCACCGGGGAAACCGCCTCCTCCACCAGCACACTCAAAACCGCCCTCATCTCCTTCCTCACCATCTCCATGCATTTTGCAAACTGCCTTTCGAATTCCGCAGCCGTCACCTTAGTTATTTCTTCAGCCGAAAGCAATGCGGCCTACCCTGGTGCTCCAGCCTCCATTTTCTTTACTGACCCCGCGGTGACCTTTCCACTCCCCGACGGACTTTCAGCCGCTTTTTTCACGGCCGTTTTTTTGCTGGTCTTCGACATTCCCCCCCCTCTGTGCTGTCTCCCGACTTTTACTGCCTTCGCTGGCCCTAGGACCGGGCGTTAACCCCCGACAATGCCGTTCCCGAACAGGAGCCCTCCAACGCGCGGCTGCCTCCCGCCCGTCGTCACCGGAAGTCCCAAGTCACTGTCTTTAAGACCGAGATAGATAGGTTCTTGATTAATAAGGTGATCAGGGGTTACCCAGGAGAATGGAGATGCAAAACATATCAGCCATGATTGGCGGAGCAGACTCGATGGGCCGAATGGTCCAATTCCCTCCTGTGCTAACAATCCCCCAGCTCCACAATTCTCCAAATCCCCAGGAGCCCTCTTTTCACAACAACATGGCAATATACAGTACCAGAGAAAAAAATAGAATGTCTCCCTCTTGCTAAGTTTGAGGCCTTTCCCTCTTGTGGAATCTGTGACTGTTAGACATACCGACATTTTACTTTTTCTGCAGCCTTTTATGATCTTGAATATTTCCGTGAGATCACACAAACCTTTTCTCTCCAGTATTAACATTCCCAACTTCTCTTGCATCTCCTCAGAACAGGTGTCTAATCCCTTTCATCAGTTTAGTTTCCTTCACTGGGTGCTATTAAGTGCCCAGATGCCTTTTTCGGAATGCCATGACCAGAATTGTGCACATTTCAGGTGGGGTTTTGTTGGGACAAGTGCTCTGCAAACTCAGTTGCTTGCTGAGATTTGAGGGACCGGATTCTCCGCTGGTGGGATTCTTCGTTGCACCAGCAGCGCACCCCTTGCCCGGGGATTTCCCGAGGCGTGGGGCTGCCCACAGTGAGGAAACCCCATTGGCCGGCCGGCGGGACGGAGAATGCCGCTGCTGACAGGGGGGGGGTGCTGCACCAGTTGGACAGAGAATCCCACCCTAGCTCTTCCAACTATATGGTGCCCTTGCTCTTTTACGCAAATTGGATTTTTAAAAAATGAAGCTTGTTGGGCTCTACTATACCTGAAATTGTGGTCACTGCAAATTTCCGTAATAACTTTTAAGACGGGAAGTAACCATGCACTTGGAGGCAAAGACTTTCAGGGCTATGGGAATATGGGAAAAAGTAAGGAGAGCAGGAGTTGGCGTATGCACCAAGAGCTGAATGATTCTCTGCTGTCCTTCTGCTCCAGTCTGTGGAGGCAAACTAGCGAAGAATATAAAAACTGATCATAACTTTGAATATAGAAAAAGGAAGAGAGAGGTCAAAGTGAACATAGGCCCCTTAGAAAATGAATCTGGGGAGATAGTTATGGGGAATAAGGAAATGGCAGCGAAGTTTGCACCAGTCTTTGCGGTGGAGGATACTTTGAACATTCCATTAATATTAAAGAATGTGGGGGAGCAATTAAATACCATCACTAGAGAAATAGTAATGGGGCTAAAAACAGATAAGGCCCCTGGCCCTGAGGGCTTGCAATCTAGAATCCTAAAAGAAGTGGCTACAGATATGGTGGATGCATGGGTTGTAATTTTCCCCAAATCCTTGGTTTGTGGAGGATTGGGAAACTGCCAATGTGACACCCTTATTCTAAAAAGCAGGGGGGAGGCAAAAAGTGGTAACTATAGGCTGATTAGCCTAACATCTGTGTTGCAAAAATGTTGGAATCAATTATTAAGGAAATAATAGCACATTTGGAAAATCATAATCTAATCGAGCAGAGTCGGCTTCGTGAAAGGGAAATAGTGCCTGACTAATCTATTAGAGTTTTTCGAGGAAGTCGCAATCAGAGTGGATAGAGGGGAAGCAGTAGATGTGTTGTATTTGGACTTCCAGAACGTGTTTGACATGGTACCTCACAAAAGGTTAAGTCATAAGATGGTGTTGGAGGTAGTATATTGGCATGGATAGAGAATTGGCTAATGGGCAGGAAACAGTGAGTGGGGATCAGGGGTGCTTTTTCAGGTTGGTGACCTGTAACCAGTGGGGTTCCACAGGGATCGGTGCTGGGACTGCAACTGTTTATATAATAATGATTTGGAGGAAGGAAGCAAATTACTGTAGCCAACTTTGCAGAGGACCCAGAAATAAGTGGAAAGACAAGTTGTGAGAAGGGTACAAACAATTTGCAAAGAGATATTGATAGGTTAAGTAAGTGAGCAAAAAGCTGGCAAATGGAGAATAACGTGGGGAAATGTTTTGGTAGGGAGAACAAAAGAATGGAGATTATTTAAATAGAGAAAAACGGCAGGAAGCTGCAACACAAAGGGACTTGGGGGGACTTGTGCACGAAACACAAAGCTAGCACACAGGTGCAGCAGGTAGTCAGGAAGGCTAATGGAAAGTTTTCCCTTATTCCAAGGGGGTTGGAGTATAAGAGTCGGGAAGTCTTTCTGCAGCTGTACAAGGTGCTGGTGAGACCACATCTGGAGCACTGTGATCAGTTTTGGTCCCCTTATTTAAGGAAAGATACTATTTCATTGGGGGCTATTCAGAGAAGGTTCACTAGGATGATCCCCGGTATGGAGGGATTGTCTTATGGGCAAAGGTTAAACAGGTTGGAACTCTATTCCTTGGAATTTAGAAGAATGAGAGGCGATCCCATTGAAACATGTCGGATTCTTAAGGGGCTGACAGGGTAAACGCTGAGAGGATGTTTCCCTCATGGGAGAGTCCAGGACCAATGGGCACAGTCTCAGAATAAAGGAGTGCCAATTTAAGACTGAGATGAGGAGGAATTTCTGAGAGTTGTGAGTCTTTGGAACTCCTTGTCATGGAGAACTGTGGGGACAGTGCCCTTGTGTAGATTTAAAATTGAGATAGATCCAGGATTACGGGGAAAGGGCAGGACGTGAGGAATGTTGAATGATGGAGCAGGCTCGACGGGCTGAATGGCCTACTCCTGTTCCTATTTCTTGTGGGTCTTGTGATCTTAGAAAATGAATCTGAGGAGATGGTTATGGGAACAAGGAGGAGTTAAATAAATGTGATAAATGGAAAAAAAATCCTACATCATTATTCAAAGAAAAGCAGGGTTGGCCATCATATCTGCTTTGGTGAACACCAGCAAAAGCATCCCTGGTCATTCAGCACATTTGCAATTTGTGGGATCTTGTTGTACATGAGTTGCTTCATTTGCCTATAAAACGGCAATGGTTGCACTTCAGAAGTAATTTAATTAGGAAGACAGATAGAGGATTGTGTCCCGAGGGTGGTCCGTGAGGACCAAACTGGGTTTGTGAAGGGGAGACAGCTGAATACGAATATACGGAGGCTGCTAGGGGTAATGATGATGCCCCCACCAGAGGGGGAAGCGGGGATAGTGGTGGCGATGGATGCCGAGAAAGCATTTGATAGAGTGGAGTGGGATTATTTGTGGGAGGTGCTGAGGAGATTTGGTTTTGGAGATGAATATGTTGGATGGGTGCAGCTGTTGTATAGGGCCCCAGTGGCGAGTGTGGTCACGAATGGACGGGGATCTGCATACTTTCGGCTCCATAGAGGGACAAGGCAGGGATGCCCTCTGTCCCCGTTATTGTTTGCACTGGCGATTGAGGCCCTGGCAATAGCATTGAGGGGTTCCAAGAAGTGGAGGGGAGTACTTAGAGGAGGAGAAGAACACCGGGTATCTCTGTATGCGGATGATTTGTTGTTATATGTAGCGGACCCGGCGGAGGGGATGCCAGAGATAATGCGGACACTTCGGGAGTTTGGAGAATTCTCAGGATATAAACTGAACATGGGGAAAAGTGAGTTGTTTGTGGTGCATCCAGGGGAGCAGAGCAGAGAAATAGAGGACTTTCCGCTGAGGAAGGTAACAAGGGACTTTCGTTACTTGGGGATCCAGATAGCCAAGAATTGGGGTACATTGCATCGGTTAAATTTAACGCGATTGGTGGAACAAATGGAGGTGGACTTCAAGAGATGGGACATGGTATCCCTGTCACTGGCAGGGAGGGTGCAGGCGGTTAAAATGGTAGTCCTCCCGAGATTCCTCTTTGTGTTTCAGTGCCTCCCGGTGGTGATCACTAAGGCTTTTTTCAAAAGGATCGAAAAGAGTATCATGAGTTTTGTGTGGGCCGGGAAGACCCCGAGAGTGAGGAAGGGATTTTTACAGCGTAGTAGGGATAGGGGGGGGCTGGCACTACCGAGCCTAAGTGAGTACTACTGGGCCGCCAATATCTCAATGGTGAGTAAGTGGATGGGAGAAGAGGAGGGAGCGGCGTGGAAGAGATTGGAGAGGGCGTCCTGTCGGGGGACTAGCCTACAAGCTATGGTGACGGCCCCATTGCCGTTCTCACCGAAGAAATACACCACAAGCCCGGTGGTGGTGGCGACTTTGAAAATTTGGGGACAGTGGAGACGGCATAGGGGAAAGACTGGAGCCTTGGTGGGGTCCCCGATAAGAAATAACCATAGGTTTCCCCCGGGGAGAATGGATGGGGGATTTGGAATATAGCAAAGAGCAGGAGTAACGCAACTGAAAGATCTGTTTATGGATGGGAAGTTCGCAAGACTGGGAGCGCTGACCGAGAAATATGGGTTGCCCCAAGGGAATGCATTCCGGTATATGCAACTGAGGGCTTTTGCGAGGCAACAGGTGAGGGAATTCCCGCAGCTCCAGACGCATGAGGTGCAGGACAGAGTGATCTCAAAGACATGGGTGGGGGACGGTAACGTGTCAGATCTATATAGGGAAATGAGGGACGAGGGGGAGATTATGGTAGATGAGCTGAAAGGGAAATGGGAAGAAGAGCTGGGGGAGGAGATTGAGGAGGGGCTGTGGGCGGATGCCCTAAGTAGGGTAAACTCATCGTCCTCGTGTGCCAGGCTAAGCCTGATTCAATTTAAGGTGTTACGCAGGGCGCATATGACTGGAGCACGGCTCAGTAAGTTTTTGGGGGTAGAGGATAGGTGTGCGAGATGCTCGAGAAGCCCAGCGAATCACACCCACATGTTTTGGTCATGTCCGGCACTACAGGGGTTCTGGGTGGGGGTGACAAAGGTGCTTTCGAAAGTAGTGGGGGTCCAGGTCGAACCAAGCTGGGGTTGGCTATATTTGGGGTTACACAAGAGCCGGGAGTGCAGGAGGCGAGAGAGGCCGATGTTTTGGCCTTTGCGTCCCTAGTAGCCCGGCGCAGGATACTGTTGATGTGGAAGGAAGCCAAGCCCCCGGGGTTGGAGACCTGGATAAATGACATGGCAGGGTTTATAAAGCTGGAACGGATTAAGTTCGTCCTAAGGGGATCGGCTCAAGGGTTCACCAGGCGGTGGCAACCGTTCGTCGAATACCTCCCAGAAAGATAGAGGGAATGGAAAAGAAGAAGGCAGCAGCAGCAGCCCAGGGGGGGGGGGGGGACCAGAAGGACTCTCAGGGTTGTTAATATATATGTATAATATGTATAGGTCGTTGCTATAAATAATTGTATATTGGACTGTTAAATCATATTTTTGGAGAGTGTTTATCTGAGACAAGGCAGTTGCCATTTAGTTTTAGTTTTCGTTATATATTATTTATTCTTTGTTTATAAAACAGGTCATTGTTATTTATACTGTTATATTATTGTGTAAAGGATACACAATGTACTGTGATGGTTGACCAAAAATTTTCAATAAAATATTTGAAAAAAAATAAAAAAAATTAGGAAGACAGAATTAACTGATTTCTTTGGTGCTTTTCAGGGCATGAAGTATTTTTTCAAAGTCTAGTCCCTGTTATAACGTTATTACAATCTTGGACCAGACCTAGTTGCTAGGATAAGGACAGAAGCCCCAATATTTTATTTTAAATTTGTTTTTAAATTAATTACTGCTTATTTATTTAAATTTAGAGTACCCAATTATTTTTTCCCAATTAAGGGGCAATTTAGCGTGGCCAATCCACCTACCCTGCACATCTTTGTGTTATGGGGTCAGACCCACACAGACACGGGGAGAATGTGCAAACTCCACACGGACAGCGGGCTGGGATCAAACCTGGGTCCTCGGCACTGTGAGGTGGCAGTGCTAACCACTGTGCCACCTGTTGCCCTATTTTTCATTTATTAGACTGAGGAAAGGATACTTTGTCCCAGGAGTGACTCCACACGCAAATAGGTATATTAAAACAAACTTTAAACTAACTTTAACATCATACAATGAATATCTTTCAATTACCAGTTAAAACAATGCTCAACAATAAAATGAATGACTTTAACTCTTAACTGGCATGTTTTTATCTCCAATCAAGCAAACCCATCTCCGTTTTTAAAAAAAACTTTTAACTCGAGGTAGCAAACACAGGAACACTTGCCAAACATTGGATAGAGATCTCTTGAGACTGCTTGAAGAGAGAGACCTGATGTCCTGTCAGAATAATGCCGGATCTCTGGCTCTATTCTTCAGAAACTGCTTCTCGGCTTGCCTTCCAGCCAAAAACTAAAACTGAAAACTCCATGCCAATTCCGACCTCGGGTGACTTTCTGTTTGTACTTTGCATTTTCTCCCCTTGTCTGCGTGGGTTTCCTCCGGGTGCTTCGGTTTCCTCCCACAGTCCAAACATCATAGATGCAGTTTATCATAGAATTTACAGTGCAGAAGGAGGCCATTCGGCCCATCGAGTCAGCACCGGCTCTTTGGAAAGAGCATCCTACCCAAGCCCACACCTCCACCCTATCCCCATAACCCAGTAACTAATAACCCAGTAACTACGGGCAATTTTGGACACTAAGGGCAATTTAGCATGGCCAATCCACCTGACCTGCACATCTTTGGACTGTGGGAGGAAACCGGAGCACCCGGAGAAAACCCACGCACACGGGGAGAATGTGCAGACTTGGGTGACCCAAGCCGGGAATCGAACCTGGGACCTTGGAGCTGTGAAGCAATTGTGCGAACCACTATGCTACCGTGCTGCCCGATGTGTAGGTTAGGTGGACTGGCCATGCTAAATTACCCCTTTGTGTCCGAAAAATGAGAGGTGGGGTTACTGGGTTACGGGGATAGTGTGGAGGCGTGGGTTTAAGTAGGGTGCTCTTTCCAAGGGCTGGTGCAGACTTGATGGGCTGAATGGCAGCCTCTTGCACTGTAGGGATTCTATTATTCTATGACTGCTTCAGCCCCTGGCTCCTCCTATTAACTACATCATCTTCATCCCAGTAACTGGGTTATGACCATCTTACTAAGGCTAAACACTGTCTAATTATCTACTCCCCAGGGGACCTTTCTATAAACAAAGTTCCATTTGCTCTATTTGGTCAACAATATACATGTCTCTAATTAATTAGTATCTTTTACAACATCTTAATTGCACGTTCTGCAGCCAAAGTGTCTGTCTTTTAAACCGGACTTTTAAAAACATTATTGCTGCAGTCACATACACACTAACCCAGGCATTTAAAAAAAAACATTTTATTAAGGCATTTATGATTTTATAATTTCAAATGTAAACCTAACTCAGTAAATAACCCCCCCCCCCCCCCCCCCCCCCCGCCCCAACCATACCAGCCAACATGACTTACACACACAATTCCCCAGTACCCCCCTCCTCCACTTGCTAATCTCGCCTAAACTAAACTATCTCCCCCTACCCCCCTCGTTCACTAATCCCTCCCTCCTTATTGTATCTGATAATAGTTTAATTTTCCCCGAAGAAGTCGATAAACGGCTGCCACCTCCAGATCAACCCTACCGTCGATCCTGTCGGGGCGAACTTAATTTTCTCAAGCCTGAGAAACGCGGCCATGTCACTAACCCATACCCCCGATTTCGGAGGCTCCGAGTCTCTCCACGCCAGTAAGATATGTCTCCGGGCTACCAGGGGGCAAAGGCCAAAACGTCGGCCTCTCTTGCCCCTTGGACACCCGGGTCTTCCGGCACTCAAAAAATCGCCACCTCTGGACTCGCCGCCACCCTTGTTTTAGTACTGTGGATATAACACCTGCAAATACCTGCCAAAATTCCCTGTGCTTCAGACATGCCCAGAACATGTGGATGTGATTTGCAGGCAATCCCACACACCGCCCACACCTGTCCTCCACCCTTTCAAAAAACCTGCCTAACCCAGGCTTTTAACTATAACTGCACCAGCTACATATAAAACAATATATATCTGAGATTCATGCATTCATCACAATGTAACAACGTACCATGGAAGTGATGAGTTGCTGGTTGCAGGTTGGGGTCTGGCATATGATACCTTCTTTTTGGGCAGCACGGTAGCATAGTGGTTAGCCCTGTAGCTTCACAGCGCCAGGGACCCAGGTTTGATTCCCGTCTTGGGTCACTGTGTGTGCGGAGTCTGCACTTTCTCCCGGTGTCTGTGTGGGTTTCCTCCAGGTGTTCCGGTTTCCTCCCACAGTCCAAAGACGTGCAGGTTAGGTGCATTGAACATGCTAAATTGCCGTAGCGTCCAAAAAGATTAGGAGGGGTTATTGGGTTAGGGGGATACGGTAGAAGTGAGGGTTTAAGTGGGTCGGTGCAGACTCGATGTGCCGAATGGCCTCCTTCTGCACTGTATGTTCTATGTTCTTGGGTTTGGGGGTGACGGTCATCCCTGTAAGCTGATTACAAGCCCATCGTATTTATTTAATAATACACATGCTGGATGTCCAAAAATTGTCAAATTATTTTCAGTTATATCACATCCCCAGAGTTCTGTGGTGTGAGCATATAAAGAACAAAGAAAAGTACAGCACAGGAACAGGCCCTTCGGCCCTCCAAGCCTGGGCCGACCATGCTGCCCATCTAAATTACAATCTTCTACACTTCCTGGGTCCGTATCCCTCTATTCCCATCCTATTCATATATTTGTCAAGATGCCCCTTAAATGTCACTATCGTTCCTCCGGCAGCGGGTTCCAGGCACCCACTACCCTCTGTGTAAAAAAAACTTGCCTCGTACATCTCCTCTAAACCTTGCCCCTCGCACCTTAAACCTATGCCCCCTAGTAATTGACCCCTCTACCCTGGGAAAAAGCCTCTGATTATCCACTCTGTCTATGCCCCCCATAATTTTGTAGACCTCTATCAGGTCTCCCCTCAACCTCCGTTGTTCCAGTGAGATCAAACCGAGTTTATTCAACCGCTCCTCATAGCTAATGCCCTCCATACCAGGCAACATCCTGGTAAATCTCTTCTGCACCCTCTCTAAAGCCTCCACATCCTTCTGGTAATGTGGCGACCAGAATTGAACACTATACTCCAAGTGTGGCCTAACCTAAGGTTCTATACAGCTGCAACATGACTTGCCAATTCTTATACTCAATGCCCCGGCCAATGAAGGAAAGCATGCCGTATGCCTTCTTGACTACCTTCTCCACCTGTGGTGCACCTTTCAGTGAGCTGTACACCTAGATCTCTCTGACTGTCAATACTCTTGAGGGTTCTACCATTCACTGTATATTCCCTACCTGCATTAGACCTTCCAAAATGCATTACCTCACATTTGTCCGGATTAAACTCCGTCTGCCATCTCTCCGCCCAAGTCTCCAAACAACCTAAATCCTGCTGTATCCTCTGACAGTCCTCATCGCTATCCGCAATTCTACCAACCTTTGTGTCATCTCCAAACTTACTAATCAGACCAGTTACATTTTCCTCCGAATCATTTCTATATGCTACGAACAGCAAAGGTCCCTGCACTGATCCCTGCGGAACACCACTAGTCACAGCCCTCCAATCAGAATATGCAGAGAAGGAAGACCTCTCAGACTCATTTGATATTAATAGCCACCTGACTTCCATTACAGATATCTGAGCTTGTGCCTTGAATTCAGATCCTGGGGATCTACTAAATTGCCATGTCTGTAACCAGCAAGGCTAAATTATTATAAAATATCTGGATTTATAACTTTTTGTATGTTTTCTTGCACTGTCAGCAGCCTTCAGTACCATTGTTCAGACAGAAGATCTCAATTGGAAAATCAGTTTTCTCCGAAACAACCTTGTTCTGAATTTCCATTCCGGAAATTGGCATTGACAAATGGTATGCTTTCAACTATGTAACGGTATATTCCAACATCTCGCCGTTGACCTTGGTAACTTTACAATAAAAATGTGATCGGCAGTGCTATGTCTTTAATGACTTGAGTTTCAAGTGTTTACTGAAGCTCTTGACTGTCCCTGGTTAAATTATAAACAGAAAATGTCTGAAATACTCAGCAGTTCAGGCAAGAGTCAAAACTGTCAGAATTGACCTGAACATCATTCACCTGAAACATTGACTCTCTTTCTCTCTCCACAGTTGCTCCTAGACCTGCTGATTATTTCTGACATTTTTAGTTTTCATTTCAGATGCCCACCTTGTGTAATGTTTTGTACTAATTATGAAGCCCTCCAGGTGGTTGTTTATCAGTCTAATTCTTGACGTATTGGTAAAGTGTACTTCTATTTTTAAAAGGCATTTTGTAAAGTGAATGTGGGTTAAAATGGTTGAGTTGGTATATATAAATGCAGGACGATCTTTAAACTTGGGTCCAATTTTCTCCCAGTCCTTTCCTGAAGGTGCTAGCAGTTCTTGACTACTTGGTGCAAAGTGCCATTCATGCATGAGCTTAGCCAGGGAATGGCTGCAGTCGGTTTTTACTGTGGGGGTAATGGAGGCTACCTGGACCGTGGTCTTACCTAATAGCCAAACACCCATTTGTTCAAGCAGGAGACCACCGAGTTTGCAGGAGGAGTGGACCTGGTAAAGTACCAGGTTGCTCCTTCGCCCTGCCTGCCCATCTCGTACCTTGGGATCCTGAGGCTGTCTATAAATAATCCACTGTAACTAAGCACAGCCCAGGATTAAACTCCTGATCTTCCCAATTTGGTATCCCACCGGCAGTTGAATTTACTTGTTTATTTTGAGAAAATGCCCACTTGGGTTTAGAGAGCAGAGGCTGATGCCAGTCATGGGGATGTATGGAGTGAGCATCGATGTCTTCCGAAGGAGAGAGGGAAGAAGAAGATTTACTAACTGGCAGAAGGATAGAGGGAAAAAAGGACGTATACTAATTGAAAATGACAAAGACCTTTTCTGACTCCTTAGATTTAAGGTTTCCACAAGACCATTTACCACCATCAGCATGTGCTGCTCCTCCGATATTTCCAAATAGTTCAGAGCATTGGACAAGGCCTGTAAGTCTGGAATTCACATATCCCTTTGTGACTCATTAATCTGCTGAATTTACAATGTTTAGATAGATATGGGCCTTTAAATAACATTGAATAAATTGCATCTGCTAGTGAACACTTTCCAGTGTGTCCACACTGGAATACTAAGCCTCACCAATTCCAACTTTTTTTAAGATGAAAGAAAAATATTTTCCCTGTTGGGTAAGCACACTTTGTCCTAGGTGGTAAGAATTATTTTTGTAACATTGCATTGCTTCCCTCCCTTCAAAGTGTGGCAAAACTTTTTTGCTTCTGCATTTTGTCAGTGAATTTTTCAAGTCATCCAGCATGACATTAAAGGGAGCATGGCTCTGCACTTCTCCAGGGCTGCTATCTATGTGCAACGGTAATTAGATGGAAAATATTTTTTATCCAAAGCACTTTTGCAATATTTTTTTGTTTACTGTGGTCATTAGTGGAATGAAGAAAAAGCATTGTTAAATAAGTTAAGAGCCTGTGGTGTTTAAGGGTAAGATCCTGGCACGGACAGAGGATTGGCTGACTGGCAGAAGACAGAGTGGGGATAAAGAGGTCTTTTTCAGGATGGCAGCCGGTGACCAGTGGTATGCCTCAGGGGTCGGTACTGGGACCATACCTTTTCACAATATACATTAATGATCTGCAAGGAGGAACTGAAGGCACTATTGCTAAGTTTGCAGATGATATAAAGATCTGTAGTGGGACAGGTAGTATTGAGGAAGCGGGGGGGCTGCAGAAGGTCTTGGACAGGCTTGGTGAGTCGGCAAAGAAGTAGCAAATGGAAGACAATGTGGAAAAGTGAGGTTATGCACATTGGAAGGAGGAATGGAAGCATAGTCTATTTTCTAAATGGGGAAATGCTTAGGAAATCAGAAGCACAAAGGGACTTGGCAGTCCTTGTTCAAGATTCTCAAGGTTAATGTGCAGGTTTGGTCTGTAGTTAGGAAGGCAAATGCAATGTTAGCATTCATGTCGAGAGGGCTAGAATACAAGAGCAGGGATGTACCTCTGAGGCTGTATAAGGCTCTGGTCAGACCCCATTTGGAGTATTGTGAGCAGCTTTGGGCCCGTATCTAAGGAAGGATGTGCTGGCCTTGGAAAGGGTCCAGAGGAGGTTCACAAGAATGATCCCTGGAATGAACAGCTTGCCGTATGAGGAACGGTTGAGGACTCTGGGTCTGTACTCGTTGGAATTTGGAAGGATGAGGGGGGATCTGATTGAAACTTACAGGATACTGAGGCCTGGATAGAGTGGACGTAGAGAGGATGTTTCCACTTGTAGAAAAAAGTAGAACCAGTGGACATAACCTTGGACTAAAGGGTTGTAGCGCACAAAGACCCCGAGAAACGAATAGAGTGAAGTCGATGAGGCTTTATTAAGCGTGACTGTTTCCCCCGCAGTTCAGTAGTAGACTGCCTGTGGGGGAGGACTCCAGGTACTTATACTCCGCCTTCAGGGCGGAGCTAGAGGTCAACGTCCAACCAGGACCCGGGATCTGTCAGCCAATGACATCATGGCTTCACAGTCCCACACCCTAATGCATACTACCACAAGGGACAATCCTTAAAACAGAGATGAGGAATTTCTTCAGCCAGAGGGTGGTGAATCTGTGGAACTCTTTGCCGCAGAAGGCTGTGTCTTTAAGACCAAGATAGATGGGTTCTTGATTAATAAGGGGATCAGGGGTTATGGCGAGAAGGCAGGAGAATGGGGATGATAAAAATATCAGCCATGGTGGAGCAGTCTCGATGGGCTGAGTGGCCTAATTCTGCTCCTATGTCTAGTAACGTAAGTGGATTTCCTTGTCCTGTAACAGTCCCTCAAATTTACATTTCTATCCCACCTTAAATGCCTTGAGATGTTTTACTGCATTGCATGGAAGTGCTATCAAACAGAATTTAACACCGAGCCACGAGAGATGTTAGAACAGACGGCCAAATGCTTCACCAAAGACTGATAGTCTTGAGCATTTTAAAGGAGGAGAGAGGTACAGAGGTTTAAGGGGGGAATTCCAGAGCTTGGGTCCGAGGCAGCTGAAGGCAATTCTGGTGGATGCTGCGAATTGGGGGAACACGGAGAACTCTGCGGGAGGGAGGAGGTTACAGAGGCAGGGCATGGAGGGATTAGAACACAAGATGAAAAAACCACCATAATTTCCCGTGATTCAGATAGCATTTGAATTTTGACCAATGTAGATTTTGTACCAATTTTTTGGGGGGTGGAGACCCAATGCTTGGAGCTTTTTTTCTGATGTTTAATAATGATTTGGCCAGTTTGAGCATGAATGTTGCTTTCTCGAAGGCAGTGCTCCTCCAAATGCTTTTGGTTCTCTCCTCCTCTACTCCTGTCCCCTTTAAATGATAATGCTGTGCAAAATTTAACAATGTGTAAATGCTGCACATCGTGTGTTAGTAATGCTTTTTGTGCCGCTTGCAGTGTCATAGAATCATAGAATTTACAGTGCAGAAGGAGGCCATTCGGCCCATCGAGTCTGCACCGGTCCTTGGAAAGAGCACCCCACTTAGACCCAAACCTCCTCCCTATCCCCATAACCCTGTCACCCCACCTAACCTTTTTTTGGACACTAAGGGCAATTTAGCATGGCCAATCCACCTACCTGCACATATTTGGACTGTGGGAGGAAACCGGAGCACCCGGAGGAAACCCACGCAGACATGGGGAGAACGTGCAGACTCCGCACAGACAGTGACCCAAGCCGTGAATTGAACCTGGGACTCTGGAGCTGTGAAGCAACTGTGCTAACTACTGTGCTGCCCCATCTCCTCGTAGGTGAGGTGGCCAGCCCACACTATGCTGCATGTGTGGCGGCTCCACGTGTGGTGGTTGCACTTTAGCTGCTGCCTCTTGGCTTGCATTTACGCATTATTTTGCAGACCTCCTGAAAAGCGTAATTTTGTCTCTCTTGTGCAGTAGCACTACACTGCGTATGCTTCAGCCGATGTCTGTGTCTATGTATTTACATCGTGTGTTTATCGTATGTCCTATATTTTTCATGTATGAACGATCTGCCTGGATTGTACGCAGAACAATACTTTTCACTGTACATGACAAACCTAAATCTTTTCCGCCCCGGACCCCAGTTTGAGAAACTCTGCTTCAATGTGAAACTCTATTTAGAAATTCAATTGTTTTGTCATTTCTTCCAGCTGGAGCTGACTGCGCTACTACCTGGTTACTGTCGATTTTATTTCACCACAGTTAAAGGCTGCAAG
This sequence comes from Scyliorhinus torazame, assembly GCF_047496885.1. Classification (NCBI taxonomy): domain Eukaryota; kingdom Metazoa; phylum Chordata; class Chondrichthyes; order Carcharhiniformes; family Scyliorhinidae; genus Scyliorhinus; species Scyliorhinus torazame. Next base: position 34,573 of record NW_027308194.1, read on the forward strand.
AAAAAAAAGTGCAGGTTTGGACATGAAGTTAAAAAAGGAGATGAAAAAGTAAATGCATTACTTCTTGGTACCATTGATTATTTTAATATATTTGCTGAGCGCAGTGGTTAACACTGCTGCCTCAATGCGCTGAGTACCCGGGTTCAATCCGGCCCCTGGTAACTGTCCGAGTGAGTTTGCACATTCTCCCCGTGTCTGCGCGGGTTTCGCCCCCCACAAAATCAAAGATGTGCAGAGTAGGCGGATTGGCCACGCTAAATTGCCCCTTAATTGGGAAAATAAATAACTCGGTACTCTAAATTTATTTAAAAAAAAATCTTTATTAGTGTCACAAGTCGGCTTACATTAACACTGCAATGAAGTTACTGTGAAAATCCCCTAGTCGCCACATTCCAGTGCCTGTTAGGGTACGCAGAGGGAGAATTCAGAATGTCCAATTTGCCTAATGGCACGTTTTTGGGACTTGTGGGAGGAAACCGGAGAAAACCCGTGCAGACTCCGCACAGATAGTGACCCAAGCCAAGAATTGAACCTGGGTCCTTGGCGCTGTGAAGCAGCAGTGATAATCACTGCTACTGTGCCGTATATACTTGCTGAGCTGTTGTACTTTTGTCTTGCATTCTAAGACAAATCATTGATCATTGTGTCTTACAGGGTTCTACACTCTTATCTGCCGCACCGTTTTAGTATTTACTTATTTTGAAAATGTTCACTAATTTGCAGCATTGAGGAAAGAATAACACAATGTGATTGATGAATCTTTTACCCATGTTTAAAAAAAATTTAAACTGCAATATGTTTGCATGTATAAGTATTATTCTTTTAGAGTTGATTATGATTTCAGGATGATCCACTGAAACGTTCTATTGTCTGTTCCTTTTACCTTTTTCCAGTTCTGTATGGAAATTGTTCAGAAGTTTTTGGATACTGGTAAACTGCAACTGTTAATACGTGCAGGTAGGGGCAGGCTTACAAGATGCCATTTTCTGTGATACTTTATTCCTCATTAGTTTTTAACTGTAGCATTACGTGCATTGCCCAAATTAATACTTTTGCAACAATGGTTATGATACTGCACTAGCTGAAGCTTTTAAATTCAGATCATTAAATAAAGCTAGAAACAGTAATGGTGACCATGAAACCACCAGTCCGTGGTTTCGAACCCGGGTCCTTGGCTCTGAGGCGGCAGTGCTAATTACTGTGCCGCCCAACAGATGAGTACATTTTAAAAAATATATATATTTTATTTAAATTTTTCAAACAAAAATGTTTCCGTTTTTACAACTCAACAAGGGATTATACATTAACTGGTAAATAACATTATTTAAAGAATATAGTGAACTAACAACAACAACTAAAAAAAAAAAAAAAGAAAAAAGAAAAAACAAATAGCAAAAACACAAAATAGTGCTCCCCCCCCTCCCCCCTGGATTGCTGCTGCTGTCATTTCTATCTTTTCATTATCGTTCCCTGAGATAGTCAAGGAACGGTTGCCACCGCATGGAGAACCCCTGAGCCGATCCTCTCAACGCAAATTTTATTCGTTCCAATCTTATGAACCCTGCCATGTCGTTTATCCAGGCCTCCACGCCTGGGGGTTTCGCTTCCTTCCACATGAGTAGAATCCTACGCTGGGCTACTAGGGACGCAAAGGCCAAAATATCGGCCTCTTTCGCCTCCTGCACTCCCGGCTCTTCCGCAACCCCAAATATAGCTAACCCCCAGCCTGGCTTGACCCGGACCTTCACCACCTTTGAAATTACCCTTGCCACGCCCCCCCAGAACTCCTGCAGTGCCGGACACGACCAGAACATGTGTGTGTGGTTCGCCGAGCTTCCCGAGCAACTCCCACACCTGTCCTCCACCCCGAAAAACCTGCTCAGCCTTGTTCCCGTCATATGACAGATGAGTAAATTAAGTGAATCACCAATGAGTTTTATAAATGAGAAATAAATTGGTGTCAAACTGAGTGACTATTTCGGTCATGATATTTGACTGAGATGTCAATGATGAATGTTGAAAAGATAAAATGGGTGCGATGTGAAATGCCTGCACTATGGCCATCTCGGCCTGAAACTACTAGAGTGGGGCAAATAAGGAGTGGTTCCAGAATTAACACTTGAGGGAAGCGCATCAACCAGCTGAAATGTTACTGCTGGGTGAGTGCTTCCAGCCACTCCAGCGTGAGCGTAGGTTGATAAAACTTGCCATGGTAACGGCACCAGAGCAGTCTTTCCTGATCAGGTATGTCAGGATTCAAACCTTAGTGCTGACCAATGTTACTTGAGTTCCCTAGTTTGACCAGGAAGCTGAGGAAGGGTCATTTCGTGATTTGCGGCTCCTGGTGCTTCATCAAGCAGGTGAGGCCGAAAGTTTTGCCTCATCAGTTGAGTGTACTGGAGTGGCTGTGAGCATAGAAACATTAGTGATATCAGAGTAAGTTTCTCAAACTTGCTGATGGTGACTCAGTGTATACTTTTCCTCCCCAGTAAAAACATTTAGAAGTTACTACAGAAACTTTCCACCTGGCATCTACTGTAGTTCCCAAGTGTTGAACAGACTACTTTTCTCACTCTTGAACTTGCGCATGTTGCAAGAGGTTTTTGAACTGCTCAATATGGCTGTAATCATGAAGGTGTTGGTGAGTACTTGTTTTGTTACTAATCAAGACTAAAGTTTATTATCCTACCTCTTGGCAATAGAAAATGTACAAAACACCCAGAATCAAAGAGATGACTGTTTCAATGAACAGGAGTTGGTCCCTCCTCCCCATACATTGATACAACTCAAATCAGTTGGTAGCTGTTAGTTTCAAATATGATAACCCTTAAACTGTTACTGTAATAGTTGCCGAGTTACTCTTTTATTGATGTGGCAACTCATCCCAGATTTACTCTGAATTTTGAATGGCAACACTTGTGTAAGAAACTTTCCAACAAAACATTAGACACTTTCTCGTGAAACGTTTTGATACTCTGCAAGCCTGTTTTTTTTCTCCTTAAAAGATTTCTTCTAAGTTGCCAAAGTGTCACGGAACAGAAGTCTGGGTAAACAGGTTTGCGCTGCCAGTATTGCCCTACTTTGATATTAGGGGCATGATTCAACGGCCTTGTTACGCTCTCGCTCAAGTGAAACGAGATCGATGAATAGCGGGAGAGACCGTAAACGAGAATTGCGGCAGGCGGCAAACAGTTTGCAATGCAACCGGCCCACTCCCATAGGCGAAATTGGGATCTTGGTGTAGTGTGGCGAGAAACCAATTATCACACGTAAGCCCCATTTCCATACAATTAACGAGACCCACCCCGTGTTCAACGGCCTCCCGTCATTCAGCGGCCTCGCCAGAAAGTGGTCACACTGGCACCAATTAGTACTGGCTGCGTGTCGCGGCCTCAGCAGAGGGGTGGAACCTGGGGGAGCTGGTGGCCACTGTCGCCACTCCATGGGACAGGTCCGGGATGGCACCCAGCGACCCCCCCCCCTCCTGCTCGGTGCCCGTAGGGCCCTGGGGTTCACCTTGGGACGGATGGGCAGCTGGGTTCGAGCATGGCTACCCCTGCATCATCTGGTTCTGCTGGCCCTGGTGGTTCCCCATGGTTTGCACCATTGTGTCGCGCCCTCAGCGATACTCCTCAGTGACTGGAACGTGCTCTGCAGGGCCTCGGCAATGCCCACCTGCAACTGGGACAAGCTCCGCAGCACCATGGCTATGCCTATCTGAGAGCGGGACATGTCCTGGAGACCCTCATCAAGTTCAACCTGGAACTGGGTCACATCCCCAGAGAGTCGGACATTCTGCTGAGATCCTCAGCCATGGCCATCACCGACTGCGCGAAACCTTGGACACCTTCAATCATGGTGCCAACGTCATGCACCAAACTCCCCACTGCGGTCGCCAACCTAGCAGTGTTGACCGCAGTGTCAGGCATTGCCAGCGACATCTCCTGTGCCCGTAGCCTCTGGGAATCCTCCAAGTGGCTATGATTCTGCTGGGGTTTCGTTGATGTTTCTCTCTGAATGTCCTGGGCGCTTCCTAATGTCTCCAACAGCTTCGGGTAATCCTGTTCCACAGGTTCAGCATCAGGGACTCAGCTGGATCATGGGATCGAGCAACCCTCCGACTGCTGTCTTGCCTAGGAGTTCTTGCAGCCACCTGTTGTACATTAACAGTATGGTGCTCACCACATTGTGCCCCAGAAGCCTGACCACTAACATTTCCACTGAGGTGTGTGTATCTGTGCTGGTGGAGAGTGGGGATGACAGCTGTGCCGCAACTATTATGATGGCATCCTCGGAGTTCTTCTGAGAGGCTGGCGCTGTTGGCTGGAGGACCTGTGGGAGAATGAATATGTGGTCATTAGGAGGGATAGATCAGTCAGTAAGGCAGCTCACGTTTGTCAGGTCCTCCCGGTGGTTCCTCGCCTCTGTGGCATCCGCCAGCCTCCGCGTTGGTGACTGCCCTGTCCTCGGCATGCTCCTCGAAGATGGTGAGGATTCCTCCTGGTCACACTACCGCCGCTCACAGCCATCGCCACCTCATCCCAGGCAGCACTGGCTGCCCTAGGGCTGACTCCAGGACCCTCGGGGGAACAGAACATCCCTCCTGCGTCTCGCAGCTCCCCAGGTCAATGTCCCCGAATCTTGGGGCTGGTCTCCTCGTTGCCATCGTTGCGAGCTGGCTGGGGTTGGCTGAGCAAGCGCTGCTTAAGTGCTGCTCGACCTTGTTAGTGGGGGGGCTGGTGAGCGCGCTCTCGGCGAATCAGCTGGTGAGCCTTAATTTGCGGCGAGAAGCCTGTGAGGCCTCTTTAAGTGGTCCAATTAACATTGAATAGCGTTACCGGCCTCGCTGGGCTGATCACTGGGAAGCTCCCGGCAATTCCCGCTCACTATCCCACTTTCTGGATAATTGGACGCTAGATGTTTGGTTGGCAAATTGTTTCCTTTTAAAAGCTGCATGCATTTTCAGTTCTCTGATATTCCACCTTCTAATCCCGTCGTATTTTCCTGTACCCCCTTGTATGCATGGCTGGGAGATGTACAGAGTATAGCAAGAGAGAATTAGAGAGTCAGGTGACTGCAGCTGGCTGGATAAAGTACACCGGATGCAGAGGGAAAGAGCTGAAGATGTGTTGAGAGAGAATTGAAGACTGGAAAGAATTAGAATGCGATGGTCAGTGGAGACTAATGATTCGAAAGTCAGAAAAACGACCAGCCAAATGTTTATGGAAGGTTCTATCTGAGAGTTTCTTGTTACTTACTTTTATCAAGAACCTTCATAGTTTTGAACACCTCATCAAAACTCTCCTTTAAACCTCTTTTCTAAAGGGAACAATCCCAGATTCTCGCATCGCGGCAGATAACTGTCCCTCATCCTTTTATATCGAAATATGCAGTTAACAGAATGCCACTAAATGTATGAAAAATATTTCCTCTTCCAGCCAGAAGGCGACATTTTACTGAATGTATTTGACCTTGTGGCATCCACCGACTTGAAGGCCATGATTCCCAATCTTATAGAGATAACCTGTAAGGTAGGGTTAACTGCTGGTATTTTATACATGATAAATTGCAGGATTTGCTCCCATTTATGTGCTAAAATTTAAATGTATTTAAGACGTTTTGTATAGGAGTAATTTGTGAACTTTTCCAGCTTGCAGAAGTGGGACTTAAGTTCCAGTTGGATCAGTTTAACTACGTGATACATCTGCTGAATCAACTGCCGGTCTCTCAACAAGAAATACATTTCATCATGGCACTTAAACCCAGGTAAGCAGCTGCCCATTTTGTTCTTCTGTTAGCTTGTACAGTTAAAGTTGCAAGCCTAGTGTTTTTAAGTGACATGTATGATGGCAGGATTGGTACATGGGGGTTTTGTTTGGAAATTTTGAAGGATTACTTTTTAAAAATAAATTTAGAGTACCCAATTCAATGTTTCCAATTAAGGGGCAATTTAGCGTGTTCAATCCACCTACCTTGCTTTGTGTTGTGGGGACAAAACCCACGCAAACACGGGGAGAATGTGCAAACTCCACATGGACAGTGACCCGGGGCCGGGATCGAACCTGGGACTGCAGTGCTAGCCACTGCGCCACCATGCTGCCTAAATTTTGAAGGATTACTAGGTATGTACCATTGGTTCATGGAAAATAAATGGCTCATTTGAATTTCTATTTCAATTCTAAAGGGGGTGCAGGACGAGAGGGTCCTGGGTGTATATATGCAAAAGACATTGACAGTGGCAGAACAGGTTGAGAGCATGGTTAAACCCTACAGTATCCTAGGCCTTATTAATAGGGGCATTGAATACAAGAGCATGGAGGTTATGTTGAACTTGTATAACTAGTTCAACGTCAGCTGGAGGATTGTATCCAGGTCCGTGCACCACACTATAGGAAGGATGTGGAGGAGTGCTGAAAAGAAGCGCAAAAATTATTTCTGGTATGAGGAACTTTAGTCATGAGGATAGATTGGAGAAGTTAACACTGTTTTCCTTGAGAAGAGGTTTGATAGAGGTATTACAAACCATGCAGGGCTTGGACTGAGTAGATGGGGGGAAACTGTTCCTATTCGTGAAAGGAGTGAGATCGGGAGAGGCCACAGATTTAAAGTAATTGGTAAAGGAAGCAAAAGCAACAAGAGGAAAAGCTTTTTCATGCAGCGATTAGTTAAGGTGTGGAATGTACTACCTGAGAGTGGTAGAGGCAGGTTCAATAAGGCATTCAAAAGGGGATTACACTTTTCTGAAAAGGAATAATGTGCCGGGTTAAGGGGACAAGTCTGATGTTATGGCCAGCTGAGAATGTGTGCAAGGATTTCCTCCTCTGTAACAGGGTTTTTTTTTGTTGCAATTTATAAGGGTGAATGTGCCAATTCAATGTATGGACTTGATTGTTTGCGTGTCGATGGCAGAGCACTCAGCCTGGCTTTTGTGAGTTTAAACAAGTAAGGGTTTGGTTTTTGTGCTTAAAAACCCCCTAGGTAAAGATATTAAAATATTTTAAAGATAAACCCACATCCCGATTTCACAACACACACAAGCGCTCAGAAATACAAATTACAAAGTAGAGGAGATGACTCTTTGGCCAAATGTTAAGCAAGAAAGGGCAAACAAGGTGCACTGACCTTTTACGATATTCATGGCTGAGGCAGTTTTTAAAGCTGTAGTGCCGGGGGGCAGGGGGAGAGAGCTCCGATGTTACTTTTTAGACTGCTCCAGAGCAAGTAATGTTTTCTCACAGACATTACAAAATGGTGATCCTGATCATATGACCCCCTCATTCCATTCTGTAATGAGTATTTCACAGAAGGTAAATTGATTAGCTTATGCCTGGACACATCTTGGTTATTGTGTTATGGCCCAGGGGATTAATATTTTAATGTCTAAACCATCACTTCTGAATGACCCATTTTCCCATGTAATGAATGAGGAAATATATATATGAACATCTCTAAGGTGGTCATTGTCATCAGTCTGACAGAAGAGATGTAGCTATTGTAGTGATGCAAATGATGGAAGCCATTTTAAGTTTCCTTCCATCTTTGAAGTACAGTCAACTCCTGTCGTTTATGACCCCCTCTTATCCTGAATTTGTTTATTCATGCGAATGTAGTTGCACATGTAATCCCGGTTTGTGGCCCCAAAACTCATTCAATCTGTGACTTAGAATGTAAATCTCTCACCTTTCCTATGCAGAAAACGCACACTGCGGATCTGCCAACTCTGAGCATGCGCAGGTTCGCCATTCGCGATTTCACACTTTGCAAGAATTCATGTGAAGGGTGCCCCGTGAATGGCGAGAGTTGACTAATCCTTCGCAGGTGTGTTAAGTAATCATAAAGTCGGCAGGTGTGAAATTCAACAGGAAGATTGCTCACCCACGCCTTAACTACAATCCACATTAGAAACGTCCAGATACTTGACCAACTTGCAGTTGCAGACATGTCAGGTGACCTCTGGCAGCCATTTTACGACTGTGCCTTTGAACAGTTGAAACTGCCTTTTTCTTTAGAAAAAAAACGCCATACGCGAGTCCAGCAGAAAAAAATTGAAATTTAATATTTGACATAAACCCAACTCCGGAATGTGAATGAATGGTACTATATGAATTACTCATTCAGAAAGCTGGTGCAGCCGCAATGAGCCGAATGGCCACCTTCTGTTCTGTGAAGTGGAGAGGAGAGATAAATGTATTTTTATTTGTTGCTGTCCATGTCACATCCTGAGAAGGTTGGGGAGGGACAGATGTATCAATATAAATGTATTTATCTATCTGTGATAAGGAAATGCTATTTTCCAGGATCGATCAAAATACTGTCTTGGGGAAATTTGTTACAAACACCACAGTGGCCTTGCTAGCATCTCCGGTTCACTGTGAGCGGCAACACAAGATTTGCCAGTGACTTTCAAAACTGTTCTGACTTAAAACATTGCAGACCTCCGTAGAATATTATAGTACAGAAGGAGGCTATTCAGCAATGCTGCCTGAACTGACTCTTTTGAAAGAGCTATCCAATTAGTCCCACTCCCCCCTGCTCATTTCCATAACACTAATATTACGCTTTAAGTATATATCCAATTCCCTTTTGAAAGTTGTTTTTTTTCTCTTCCAGGTTACTTTCTCATCAAGCAGAACCAGAAGAGCTGTTTGACTTCAATTTTGCAATAGCTGAAATAGAGGTGTCTAGATTTTTTTTCTGTTTTTAAATCAAAGTGTTCTTGAATCTGCTGCTATTTATGCAAATATTCTGGGCAAGTGTTTTGGGCTTGTGGATATAAAGGTTTCCATCAGAAAATTCCGATATAAATAGACCCTTCAGCTGGAAACCAGTGTTACCAACTCCAGGATTGAGCTGGTGGAGTTAACGGTGAATATCCATGTAATTGATGTGAGCAGAAACCATGGAGAGCAATCATCGGGACACTGATATAACTTCCATTTCTTTTTACAAAATTTTGGGTGAGATAAGGGAAGCAAAAAGGCTATTTGGCTGTGTGAGGGAGTCTGAGATGAGAGGTCATGTGATGAACTCTCCCAAGTGTATGTCCCCCGAGAGTTGGCAACCCTAGCTTGGAACCAACTTGGCGGCCATTCATAAGAACATAAGAACTAGGGGCAGGAGTAGGCCATTGGCCCCTCGAGCGTGCTCCGCCATTCAATGAGATCATGGCTGATTTTTTGTGGACTCAGCTCCACTTTCCGGCCCGAACACCATAACCTTTAATCCCCTTATTCTTCAAAAAACTATCTATCTTTATCTTAAAAACATTTAATGAAGGAGCCTCTACTGCTTCACTGGGCAAGGAATTCCATAGATTCACAACCCTTTGGGTGAACAAGTTCCTCCTAAACTCAGTCCTAAATCTACTTCCCCTTATTTTGAGGGTATGCCCCCTAGTTCTGCTTTCACCTGCCAGTGGAAACAACCTGCCCGCATCTATCCTATCTATTCCCTTCATAATTTTATATGTTTCTATAAGATCCCCCCACATCCTTCTAAATTCCAACGAGTATAGTCCCAATCTACTCAACCTCTCCTCGTAATCCAACCCCTTCAGCTCTGGGATTACCCTAGTGAATCTCCTCTGCACACCCTTCAGTGCCAGTACGTCTTTTCTCAAGTAAGGAGACCAAAACTGAACACAATACTCCAGGTGTGGCCTCACTAACACCTTATACAATTGCAGCAGAACCTCCCTAGTCTTAAACTCCATCCCTCTAGCAATGAAGGACAAAATTCCATTTGTCTTCTTAATCACCTGTTGCACCTGTAAACCAACTTTTTGCGACTCATGCACTAGCATACCCAGGTCTCTCTGCACAGCAGCATGTTTTAATATTTTATCATTTAAATAATAATCCCTTTTGCTGTTATTCCTACCAAAATGGATAACTTCACATTTGTCAACATTGTATTCCATCTGCCAGACCCTAGCCCATTCACTTAGCCTATCCAAATCCCTCTACAGACTTCCAGTATCCTCTGCACTTTTTGCTTTACCACTCATCTCAGTGTCGTCTGCAAACTTGGACACATTGCCCTTGGCCCCCAACTCCAAATCATCTATGTAAATTGTGAACAATTGTGGGCCAACCAGAGGAACACCCATTAATCCCCAATCTTTGCTTTCTATTAATTAACCAATCCTCTATCCATGCTACTACTTTCCCCTTAATGCCATGCATCTTTATCTTATGCAGCAACTTTTTGTGTGGCACCTTGTCAAAGGCTTTCTGGAAATCCAGATATACCACATCTATTGGCTCCCCGTTATCGACCGCACTGATAATGTCCTCAAAAAATTCCACTAAATTATTTAGGCACGACCTGCCCTTTATGAACCCATGCTGCGTCTGCCCAATGGGACAATTTCCATCCAGATGCTTCACTATTTCTTCCTTGATGATAGATTCCAGCATCTTCCCTACTACCGAAGTTAAGCTCACTGGCCTATAATTACCCGCTTTCTGCCTACCTCCTTTTTTAAACAGTGGTGTCACGTTTGCTAATTTCCAATCAGCCGGGACCACCCCAGAGTCTCGTGAATTTTGGTAAATTATCACTAGTGCATTTGCAATTTCCCTAGCCATCTCTTTTAGCACTCTGGGATGCATTCCATCGGGGCCAGGAGACTTGTCTATCTTTAGCCCCATTAGCTTGCCCATCACTACCTCCTTAGTGATAACAATCCTCTCAAGGTCCTCACCTGTCACAGCCTCATTTCTATCAGTCACTGCCATGTTATTTGTGTCGTCCACTGTGAAGACCGACCCAAAAAACCTGTTCAGTTCCTCAGCCATTTCCTCATCTCCCATTATTATATCTCCCTTCTGATCCTCTAAAGGACCAATATTTACCTTACCCACTCTTTTTTGTTTTATATATATTTGTAGAAACTTTTACTATCTGTTTTTATATTCTGAGCAAGTTTACTCTCATAATCAATCTTACTCTTCTTTATAGCTTTTTTAGTAACTTTCTGTTGCCCCCTAAAGATTTCCCAGTCCTCTAGTCTCCCACTAATCTTTGCCACTTTGTATGCTTTTTCCTTCAATTTGATACTCTCCCCTATTTCCTTAGATATCCATGGTCGAATTTTCCTCTTTCTACCGTCCTTCCTTTTTGTTGGTATAAACCTTTGCTGAGCTCTGTGAAAAATCGCTTGGAAGGTTCTCCACTGTTCCTCAACTGTTTCACCATAGAGTCTTTGTTCCCAATCTACCGTAGCTAGTTCTTCTCTCATCCCATTGTAATCCCCGTTGTTTAAGCACAAAACTCTAGTGTTTGATTTTATCTTCTCACCCTCCATCTGTATTTTAAATTCCACCATATTGTGATCGCTCCTTCCGAGAGGATCCCTAACTATGAGATCATGAATCAATCCTGTCTCATTACATAGGACCAGATCGAGGACCGCTTGTTCCCTCGTAGGCTCCATTACATACTGTTTTAGGAAACTATCGTGGATACATTCTATAAACTCCTCCTCAAGGCTGCCTTGACCGACCTGGTTAAACTAATCGACATGTAGATTAAAATCCCCCATGATAACTGCTGTACCATTTCTACATGCATCCGTTATTTCTTTGTTTATTGCCTGCCCCACCATAATGTTACTATTTGGTGGCCTATAGACTACTCCTATCAGTGACTTTTTCGCCTTACTATTCCTGATTTCCACCCAAATGGATTCAACCTTATCCTCCATAGCACCGATGTCATCCCTTACTATTGCCCGGATGTCATCCTTAAATAACAGAGCTACACCACCTCCCTTATCATCCACTCTGTCCTTCCGAATAGTTTGATACCCTCAGATATTTAACTCCCAGTCGTGACCATCCTTTAACCATGTTTCAGTAATGGCCACTAAATCATAGTCATTCACGATGATTTGCGCCATCAACTCATTTACCTTATTCCGAATACTATGAGCATTCAGGTAAAGTACACTTATGTTGGCTTTTTTTACCCCTGTTTTGAATCTTAACACCTCGACCAGTAACCCCTCCTAAGTTATATTTCCTCTTAACTTTTCTCCTAATTTTCCTTGTTGTTGAACCCATATCTTCATGTAACAACCTGCCGCGTCGCTTACCATAATGTTTTTACTTCCCGTCTTATTCCTTTCAGTATTACTGGGCCTATTCACTGAGCTCCCCTCAGTCACTGTACCTTGTACTGTCGCCCTTTTTGATTTTTGACTATGGCTTCTCTGTCTTACACTTTTCCCCCTTACTGCCTTTTGTTTCTGTCCCTGTTTTACTACCTTCCAACTTCCTGCATCGGTTCCCATCCCCCTGCCACATTAATTTAAACCCTCCGCAACAGCTCTAGCAATCCCCCCCCCCACCAAGGACATTGGTTCCAGTCCTGCCTAGGTGCAGACCGTCCGGTTTGTACTGGTCCCACCTCTCCCAGAACCGGTTCCAATGCCCCAGGAATTTGAATCCCCCCTCTTGCACCATCTCTCGAGCCACGCATTCATCCTATCTATCCTGACATTCCTACTCTGACTAGCTCGTGGCACTGGTAGCAATCCTGAGATTACTACCTTTGGGGTCCTACTTTTTAGTTTAACTCCTAACTCCCTGAATTCAGCTTGTAGGACCTCGTCCCGTTTTTTACCTATATCGTTGGTGCCTATGTGCACCACGACAGCTGGCTATTCCTGCAGCCGCTCCGAGACATCCTTGACCCTTGCACCAGGGAGGCAACATACCATCCTGGAGTCTCGCTTGCATCTTTAATGCATCTTTTGAGTTTTTGGAGAAATAATCTTTAATACTTGTTTCTGTCTTAGAAATGTGCCTGCAATAAGTTGTTTCCCACTAACCATTCGAAAGTGAGGCTTAAAGCTAGTAAGGCAAGCAGGTCTTAAACAAACTCTTAAAGGGCAGTCACATGAACAAAAATGTCCTTGTGTAGAATCAGTCAACCAGGCAGATCTCCAAAGCAGTGGAGCTTTTCTATTCTGATTCCAAATTCTGTTTGAGGGAATGTCAGCACATCCTGGCCGAGGTTGTTAGGAGAGTAAGCTTGGAACAGGGGACATCCGTAATTCTGACATGGGCTCTAGTGACATCACGGTGCATCTCAATAGAATTTAAAATGGGAGATAAATAATTGTTATACTTATGCCAGCAAGTATCCACTAGTGTTGCTCACATTAAGTCTGAGGATGTGATGTTACATAACCGATTGCAGGATGTTGCAATGCTCTGATCACTTCACCTATCAAATCTATGTTAATGATTTCCTCCACATGAACTAAGTCCAATCTCGCGCTCTTTGCCTCCTGTTTAGATTTACCCAACTTTGCAATTTTCTTTTATCTCCCTTTCCTGATTTCTTTCTCGTATTGTGCAGTTTAATCTATTCCAATCATCCTATTCCTTTTTTATTTTCTAGGTCTAAATTTTACTTTCCCTTTTCAGTCTACTGTTATTGCTTGCATGTGCCATTTTAGTTTACTTCTTCCCTCACAGCTCGAAATAATCTCTCCATAAGGATAAAGGTTCCAGTTCTATTCAAGTGCAGGCAGTTATATTGGTACAGCTCATCACGGCTTCGGGAATCTAAGCCCTTCCCCATATACGCGACCGTGTATTTACCTCCCAAAATTGGCTGTTCTTGCCTGGGCTAGTGATGAGTCAGCTAGAGATCCTTCGAATATTGCTGACATCTTCCTCCTTAATCGTTCCTCTAACTTGAGGTTTTTGCAGAAACTGTATCCTACTTTTCTCTGGTCACCGCTTCATTTGCGAGCCGTGTTTTGTGGCTGATTCTTCTCCCTTTTCAAGGATTTCCTTACCCATTTGGGACACCTTTTTACACATTGCACAATTGACTGTCTGCTCCTCGGACTATTGGATTTTCCATTATTACAAACCTTCACTCCGATCTCTCCTTTCGACCACTTACAGTGGAGTTACTGTTTGTCTGTATGGCGGGTACCGAGCATTGTTCATCTATCTACCCCGTGGGAATTTCCTGCACTGTTTCTAATTTCATACCAGTGCTCCAGGAATCTAAACCCTTCCCATCCCATACCATGTCTGTGTATTCACCATTACAACCATTATCAGAGCAGCCATATTAAAAACCTAGCATTGATGAGTAGTACTGAGGTTATCATCTTATTGAAATCCTGCTACTTTCATGGATACTCACCGTCTCCTCCTTTTCCTCTATTGCTCTCTAGCTGTGGGTTGGTGACCTCCTGCTGTGCTGTTTTGGGAAGTCTTCCTCATTGTGTTTGCAATCACTTTCATTTTTGAGTTCACCTGGAAACATTTATTTTAGCTGCGGTGGTTTCAACTTTGATTTCTAGGTTTTCCACCTGTAAAAATGGGCAGTGAAAGAATTAAGAGAGAAAATGGGTGTTTAAAAAAATTAATTTATGGGGATGCGAGTGTCGCTGGCTAGGCCAGCATTTGTTGTCCATCCCAAGTTGCCCTTAAGCTGGTGAGCCACCGCCTTGAGCCGCTATAGTCCGAGGTGTAGCTAGACCCGCAGTTCTGTTAGGGATGGAATTCCAGGATTTTGACCCAGCGACAGTGAAGGAACGGTGTTATATTTCTGTCAGGATGGTGAGGGATTTTGGAGTGGACCTTCCAGGTGGTGGTTGGTTTCCCAGGTATTTGCTGCCCTTGTCCTCCTAGTTGCTGGCGGTTGTGACTTTGGAAAGTGCTGCCTAAGGAGCCTTGGTTTGTTCCCGCAGTGGATCTTTCAGATGGTACACACGGCAGCTACTGAGCATCGGTTATGGCGAGAGTGAATATCTGTGGTTAGAGTGCCATTCAAGCGGGCTGCCTTGTCCTGGATGTTGTCGAGCTTTTTTTAAAAAAAAATATATTTTATTGAAATTTTTTTCCCTGAGCAACATTTTTCCCGCTTACAAAACAAGCGAAACGATAACAGTAACAAAACAGAAAATTTTAAACTTTTTAACAATAATAATAATAGTAGTAATATACAAGTAACAAAACCTTATACTCTATTGACCTATACTCAACTGCCCCCCCCCGGGTTGCTGCTGCTGGTCACCCGTCTTCCCTCTAACGTTCCCCTAGGTAGTCGAGAAATGGCTGCCACCGCCTGGTGAACCCTTGAGCCGATCCTCTCAGGGCAAACTTTATCTGCTCCAGTTTAATAAACCCCGCCATATCGTTTACCCAGGCCTCCAGTCCGGGGGGTTTCGCCTCCTTCCACATGAGTAGGATCCTGCGCCGGGCTACGAGGGACGCAAAGGCCACGACATCGGCCTCTTTCGCCTCCTGCACTCCCGGCTCTTCCGCAACTCCAAATAGAGCTAACCCCCAGCCTGGTTTGACCCGGGCCTTCACCACCTGCGAAATCACTCCCGTCACTCCCTTCTAATACCCTTCCAGTGCCGGGCACGCCCAAAACATATGTGCATGGTTTGCCGGGCTTCCGCCACACCTCCCACATTTGTCCTCCACTCCAAAGAACCTGCTCAATCTTGCCCCCGTTATGTGTGCTCTATGTAGCACCTTAAATTGAATCAGGCTAAGCCTGGCGCATGAGGAAGAGGAATTTACCCTGCTTAGGGCATCAGCCCACATACCCTCCTCTATCTCCTCCCCTAATTCTTCTTCCCACTTTCTTTTTAGTTCGCCCACCGACTCCTCCCCCTCTTCCCTCATCTCTCTATAAATCTCTGACACCTTGCCCTCTCCGACCCACACCCCTGAAAGCACCCTGTCCTGTATCCCCTGTGTCGGGAGCCGCGGAAATTCCCTCACCTGTTGTCTAGTAAACGCCCTCACGTGCATATATCTCAAGAAATTCCCCCGGGGTAACTTATACTTTTCCTCCAGTGCTCCCAAGCTCGCAAAAGTTCCATCTATGAATAAATCTCCCACCTTCCTAATTCCCAACTGGTACCAGCTTTGAAATCCTCCATCCATTCTTCCTGGGGCGAACCTATGGTTGTTCCTAATAGGGGACCCCACCAGGGCTCCCCGCACCCCTCTCTGTCGCCTCCACTGTCCCCATATGTTCAGTGTTGCCGCCACCACCGGGTTCGTGGTGTACTTTTTCGGTGAGAACGGTAGCGGCGCCGTCACCAGCGCCTCTAGACTTGTCCCTTTACAGGACCTTCTCTCCAGCCTTTTCCACGCCGCTCCCTCACCCTCCATCATCCATCTACGTATCATTGCCATATTGGCGGCCCAATAATAATCTCCCAAGTTCGGTCGTGCCAGTCCTCCTCTGTCCCTACTGCGCTGAAGGAACCCCCTCCTTACTCTCGGAACTTTCCCTGCCCACACAAAGCTCGTAATGCTCCTATCTATTTTATTAAAAAAGGTCCTGGTGATTAAAATAGGGAGACATTGAAATACAAATATGAACCTCGGGAGGACCATCATCTTAATTGCTTGCACCCTGCCCGCCAGCGATAAAGGTTGCATGTACCACCTCTTAAAGTCCTCCTCCATTTGTTCTACCAGCCGTGTCAGATTAAGTCTGTACAAGGTTCCCCAGCTCCTTGCGATCTGAATCCACAAGTATCGGAAGTTTCTTTCCACTATCCTTAGCGGTAAGCCTTCTATCTCTCTACTCTGGTCCCCTGGATGTATCACATATAATTCACTCTTCCCCATGTTTAACCTATACCCCGAAAATTCCCCGAACCGCCTCAAGATTCGCATAACCTCTATCATCCCCCCCGCTGGGTCCGACACGTATAGCAATAGGTCACCCGCGTATAACGAAACTCGGTGTTCTTCTCCCCCTCTAGTCACCCCTCTCCATTTCCTGGAGTCTCTCAGCGCCATGGCCAGAGGTTCAATTGCCAGCGCAAACAACAATGGAGACAGCGGGCATCCCTGTCTTGTTCCCCTATATAATCGGAAATACTCCGATCTATGTCGACCTGTAACTACGCTTGCCGTCGGTGCCCCATAAAGTAGTCTTAACCCAGCGAATAAATCCGTTCCCAAACCCAAACCTCCTTAACACTTCCCATAAATACTCCCACTCCACCCTATCAAATGCATTCTCTGCGTCCATTGCCGCCACTATCTCTGCCTCCCCCTCCACTGAGGGCATCATTATCACCCCTAATAGCCGTCGCGCGTTAACATTCAATTGTCTCCCTTTTACGAACCCTGTCTGGTCTTCGTGCACCACCCCTGGGACACAGTCCTCTATCCTCGATGCCAGCACCTTTGCTAGCAGTTTGGCGTCCACGTTCAAGAGTGAAATAGGTCTATAGGACCCACATTGCATCGGATCTTTATCCATCTTCAAAATTAGCGATATCGTCGCCTCCGACATTGTCGGGGGTAGTGTCCCCCCTTCCCTGGCCTCATTGAACGTCCTCGCCAACAACGGGGCCAACAAGTCCACATATTTTCTGTAGAATTCCACCGGGAACCCGTCTGGCCCCGGGGCCTTCCCTGCTTGCATGCTTCCCAGTCCCTTAATAACCTCGTCCACCTCAATCGGCGCCCCCAGGCCTGCCACCGCCTGCTCCTCCACTTTCGGGAACCTCAACTGGTCCAGGAACTGCCGCATCCCCTCCTCTCCCTCTGGGGGCTGAGACCTATACAGTTCTTCATAAAAGGTCTTAAACACCTCATTTATCTTTCCTGTCCTTCGCACGGTGTCTCCCCTTTC
Source organism: Scyliorhinus torazame (assembly GCF_047496885.1). Taxonomy (NCBI): domain Eukaryota; kingdom Metazoa; phylum Chordata; class Chondrichthyes; order Carcharhiniformes; family Scyliorhinidae; genus Scyliorhinus; species Scyliorhinus torazame. The sequence continues at coordinate 52,219 of NW_027308194.1, forward strand.
ATCCCTAATTCCTCCTATCTCCCTCGCTGCTGCCCTCTTTCGCAGTTGGTGCGCCAACAGGCGACTAGCCTTTTCCCCATATTCATACCTCCTCCCCTGTGCCTTCCTCCACAGTACCTCCGCGTTTCTGGTGGTCAGAAGGTCAAACTCGGTCTGGAGTCGTCTCCTCTCCCTGTACAGCTCCTCCTCCGGGGTCTCTGCAAATTCCCTGTCCACCCTTAAAATCTCCCCCAGTAATCTATCCCTTTCCTTGGCCTCTGTTCTCCTTTTGTGGGCCCCAATAGAAATCAGCTCTCCTCTGACCACCGCTTTTAGTGCTTCCCAGACCACTCCCACAGGGACCTCGCCGTCATCATTGACCTCCAGGTATCTCTCGATACACCCCCTCACTCTTGCACACACTCCCTCATCCGCCATCAGTCCCACATCTAATCGCCAGAGTGTTCTCTGCTCCCTGTCCTCTCCTACTTCCAGGTCCACCCAATGTGGGGCATGATCCGAAACCGCTATGGCTGAGTATTCAGCTTCTTCCACCCTAGAGATCAACGACCTTCCTAGAACAAAAAATCTATCCGGGAGTACACTTTATGGACGTGGGAGAAGAAGGAATACTCCCTAGCCCTGGGTCTAAGAAATCGCCATGGATCCACTCCCCCCCCATTTGGTCCATAAACCCCCTAAGTACCTTGGCCACTGCCGGCCTTCTTCCAGTCCTTGAGCTGGATCTATCTGGCCCCGGGTCCAGCACCGTATTGAAGTCCCCTCCTAAAATCAAATTTCCTGCCTCCAGGTCCGGAATACGCCCCAGCATCCGTCTCATGAACCCCGCATCATCCCAATTTGGGGCATACACATTAACCAACACGACCTCCATTCCCTCCAGCCTACCACTCACCATTACATATCTACCTCCACTATCTGCTACGATGTTCTTTGCTTCAAATGCTACCCGTTTCCCCACCAAAATGGCCACCCCTCTGTTCTTTGCGTCCAGTCCTGAGTGGAACACCTGTCCCACCCATCCTTTCCTTAGCCTAACTTGGTCCGCCACCTTTAGGTGCGTCTCTTGGAGCATAACCACGTCTGCCCTTAGTCCTTTCAAATGCGCGAGCGCTCGGGCCCTTTTTATCGGCCCATTCAGGCCTCTCACGTTCCGCGTGATCAGCCTCACTGGGGGGCTACCTGCCCCCCTCCCGTGTCGACTAGCCATTACCTTCTCTAGGCCAGTCCCGTATCCCGCCTCCGCGCTCCCGCTCGCTCCCCCAGCGTCGCATTCCGCCCCCGACCACCTTCTCTTTAGCCATTTCTTTTTGGATTTCCGCAGCAGCAACCCAGTTGTCCCCCCCGCTAGATCCCTATCTAGCTTGATTGCTCCCCCCATATCACTTCCGTAAGTCAGCTGACTTCAACTGACCCCGGCTACTCCTGCTCGCTCCTCGGCCCCCCCGGTGTGAGGGAACTCCCATCCGCCTTGCGCCTGTTTTCCCGCCTTATTCTTTCTGGCGCGGGAACATCCCTTTACCTGTCCCGCCTCTTATGGCGCAGCTCCCTTTCCCCTCCCCCTCTCCTTCCCCATTCTCTGACTATGTCCCGCCTCTCCCCCCTCACCGGCGCCCACATTTCCCCAGTGTCCCCCACCCTTCCCTGTTTACTTCTCGCTTAACTTTCACCATCCCATTAACAAAAACAATAATAACAACAATAACAGTTCCCTGCAGCATCAGTCCCTCAGTTCCGGTCCAGTTTCTCTTCATTGATGAAGGACCATGCTTCCTCCGCCATCTCGAAATAATAGTGTCTCTCCTGATGCGTGACCCGTAGTCTTGCCGGCTGCAGCATCCCAAACTTCACCTTCCTTTTGTGCAAAACCTCTTTGGCTCGGTTGAAGCTCGCCCTCCTTCTCGCCACCTCCGCACTCCAATCCTGGTAGATCCTTACCACCGCATTCTCCCATCTGCTACTCCGCACCTTTTTGGCCCATCTCAGGACCTCTTCTCTGTCCTTAAGGCGGTAGAATCGCACGATTATCGCCCTCAGTGGTTCTCCCGCTTTTGGTCTTCTCGCCGGGATCCGATTTGCCCACTCCATCTCCATGGGGCCCGCAGGGGCCTCAGCACCCATCAGTGAGCTGTTGTCGAGCTTCTTGAGTGTTGTTGGAGCTGCACCCATCCAGGCAAGTAGAGAGTATCCCATCACACTCCTGACTTCTGCCATGTGGATTATGGACAGGCTTTGGGGAGTGGGGTGGTGAGTTAATTACCACAGGATTCCTAGCCTCTGACCTGCTCTTGTAGCTACAATATTTATATGTCTGGGTCCAGTTCAGTTTCTGGTCAATGGATGTTGAGGGGATTCAGTGATGGGAATGTGAAAGGATGATGGTTCGATTCTCTCTTATTGGAGATGGTCATTGCCTGCCACTTGTGTTGTCTGAATGTTACTTGCCACTTCGCAGCCTGGATATTGTCCAGGTCTTGCCGATTTGTGCATGGACTGTAGTCATCAGTGAACATCCCCAATTCTGACCTTATGATAGAAAGAAGGTCATTGATTTAGCAGCTGAAGATGGTTAAGCCTACAACACTACCCTAAGGAACTCCAGTGGTGGTTTCCCAGGACTGAGATGATAGACTTACAACCACCACAGCCATCTTCCTTTGTGCCAAGTATGACTCCAACCAACGGGTGGGTTTCCCCTTGATTCCCATTGCCTCCAGTTTTGTTGGGGCTCCTTGATGCTACACTCAATCAAATGCTGCCTTTATGTCAATGGCAGTCGCTCCCACCTCACCTCTGGAGTTCAGCTCTTTTTTGTCCATGTTTGAACCAAGGCTGTGATAAGGTCGGCACAGTGGTTAGCACTGCTGCCTCACAGCTCCAGGGTCCCAGATTTAATTACAGCCTCGGGAGACTGTGCGGAGTCTGCACATTCTCCCCGTGTCTGCATGGGTTTCCTCTGGGTGCTCTGGTTTCCTCCCACTGTCCAAAGAAGTGCAGGTTAGGTGGATTGGCCATGCTAAATTGCCTTTAGTGTCCAAAAGGTTAGGTGTTACGGGGAAAGGGTGGAGGAATGGGCTTGGGTAGGGTGCCCTTTCCAAGGGCCGGTGCAGACTCGATGAGCCTAATGGCCTCCTTCAGCATTGTAAATTCTATGATTCAGGAGTGGAGTGACCCTGGCAGAACCCAAACTGAGTGTCCGTGAGCCGGTAATGACTCAGTAAGTGCTGCTTGATAGTTAGTGCTGTTGATGACTCCTTCCATCACATTACTGATGATCGAGAGTACACTGATGAGGCAGTAATTGGCCAGGTTGGATTTGTCCTGTTTCTTGTGTACAGGACATAGCTGGGTAATTTTCCAAATTGCTGGTAGGTGCCGGTGCTGTAGCTGTACTGGAACAGCTTGGCTAGGGGTGCAGCAGGCTGTGGAGCACAAGTCTTCAGTATTGTTGTGGGATATTGTCAGGCCTGTGACCTTTGCAGTACCCAATGTTTTCAGCCGTTTCTTGGTATGAGGAGCTGAAGACTGGCATCTGTGATGCTGGGGACCTCCGGAGGAGGCAGAGTTGGTCATCCACTCACCACTTCTGGCTGAAGATTGTTGCAAATGCTTCAGCTTTATCTTTTGCACAGGTGTGCTGTGCTACCCACCATTGAGGATCGGGGTATTTGTGGTGCCTCCTCTTCCTCCAAGTGAGTTGTTTTAATTGTCCACTATCACGGCTGGCCGTGGCAGGTCTTCAGAGCTTAGATCTGATTCTTTGGTTGTGGGATCGCTTAACTCTATCGCATGCAGCTTTCCTGTTTGACACACTGGTCCTGTATTGTGGCTTTACCAGGTTGACACCTCAACTAGGTATGCCTTTTGCTGCTTCTGGCATGTCCTCCTGAACTCAGGATTAATCTTGTGGCTTGGTGGTAATGATAGACTGGGGGATATGAGGTTACAGATTGTGGTTGAGTACATCTCTGCTGCTGATGGCCCACAGCGTCTTATGGATGCCCAATCTTAAGTTGCTAGATCTGTTCAAAGTATGTCCCATTTAGTATGGTGATGGTGCCACACCCGTACCGGCTGAAGTTGTTCATGAAGGCCCTGCCTTCTCAACCTTGCCCCTCACCTGAGGTGTGGCGATCCTCGGGTTATATCGCCACTAGTTAGCTCTCCCTGTGAAAGGAGAAAGCAGCCTCTGGTCATCTGGGACTATGGAGACTTTTTTTAGTGCCAAACAACATGATGGAGGATATCCTCAATATGAAGACGGGACTTTGTCTCCACAAGGACTGTGCGGTGGTCGCTACTATGATACTGTCAAGGGCAGGTTGGTGAGGATGAGGTCAAGTATGTTTTCCCTCTTGTTGGTTCCCTCACTACCTGCCGCAGACCCAGTCCAGCAGCCATGTCCTTTTGGGCTCGGGCAGCACTGGTGCTACCAAACTACTCTTTGTGATGGACCACAAAGTTCCCCACCCAGAGGGCAGTCTGCGTTCTAGCCACCCTCAGTGCTGTGGGATCATAGTGTGTAATTAACTTGCAAATGGCATATGCTTACGGTTTTCTGCTTTCTGCAATTGCTGCATGCAGCCAACATTACCTGCACTAGTTTGTCAGCTCCAACCACCAGTAAGGGCCCAATTGGTGGTGTGAGAAGACAGCACACACCTCCTATCAAAGGTCTGAGTGCTGCAGCTGAAGCTCAGACTGCTGCCTCCAGAAGAACTTCCAGAGCATTATAGCAGTATGTTAATCTTCTCTTCAACAGGGTACTAGGATTGCCGAGGTGCTGCCCGAGGAGAGTGACCCTGCCTCTATGGAGCAGAGTGACACTGGCTCTGTGGAGCACGGACCTGCTGTCCTCTCGAGATGGCAGCATTCCTAATCCCATTCCTGCCACTCTGACGGTGCCCTTGCTGGTGCCCTTGCTGTTACCTATCAGCCAGACAGTTGCAGGCCAGTCGGAAATGGAGCAGTTTGAAGCCTGGCTTTCTCAGCTGAGATCAACAGAGGTCTCCCTCCGAGGCCACCTGTAGTCTCCTCAGTTATTAATTTAAATTCTACCTGCCGTCATGGTGGGATTTGAACCCATATCCCCAGAGCATTAGCCTGGACCTCCGGACTACTAGTATAGTGGCACTACCCCAAGGCCACCGTTTTCTCTCTCTTCTCCCCCCCCCCCCTTCGATTTTGACGCTGACATCATCCACCCCCATCAACACTGTTCACTGCATCAACCCTCTCTACCAGTCACCCCCCTCCCGATGCTTTACTATCCTTAATCTTGCGTTAATACTGCTAAGCATCTTTAAAACATAATCATGTTTTAAAACACTTAAACTGGTTATTGTATTGTACAAATGCCTGGTATTAACTGGTTAAGTGCCTGTGAAAAATAATTTAAGGTGAAAGTGGCGCTTACTTTTCTCTTTAACTCATCTTTACAGTTGGCAATTGTATGATAATCGGTCATAACGTTTTGAAAAGTAATCTGCCGGTGAAACCGGCTCAAGTCGCTTAGCGGCAGGAAGCAGCAGCGGCAAAGGTAGGAAAGGAGTATTAATGCACAAGTGCCTGCTGCATTTAATTTGTGAATGTATTGCTGTCCCTGCTGAATATTATTTTACTGGTGCTCCTCTAGTTTGATTACTGGCTGTGCCAGCTTCCCCCCCAACATTAATTTATTAATGTGTGTCCACTGCCATTGTTGTGCCACGGGTCTCAGGATCCTTAATTGACTGCTCCATTTGGTAATTAATTGGTTGCTGTGTCTGCCACTCAATTGATTTATTGGTGCGTTGCAGTGTCCCGTGGTCTTCTGAATTGATTCTTGCCCAATTTGACCCACTTAATTTGTTAGTGCCTGGAGCTGTTAATGCTGTTCATTCACTGTGTCTGCTTGGCTGTGTGGCAGCGTTTATTGGTGTGTTCTTGTTGTTGGCCAGTGGTGTCGATCATGTGAGCTGCATTGCTTCCTCCGCTTCAGCTTCCCTACTACAATTGCACGGTGACAAAAAGAGAGAGAATCTTATTCTCATTTGAGTTCTCCAGTTTGCTTTATTTTAATCTTGCATGCGCACGCTATTACTGTAGCCTCTTATGTTGTGCACTGTGGGGAATCTGGCATCACGTTCTTTGGGAGAATTGAGATGAAGCTTTATGGTACTTTAAAAGAAAAATGACACGCACAAATCCTGTTATCAATTTAAAATTCTTTCCTTTCTCAGCACTACGAGAACTGGATTTGCCTGTGTGGAGGCCATGTCACTAAATATATTTAAAGAAATAGATAGTTTTCTAGATTCTGAGGGTGTTGAGGGATTTGGGGAGAGCACGGGAGTATGTTGTTGTGACAGAGGCTCAGCCATGATCATATTGAATGGTGGGGCAGGCTCGAAGGGCCAAATGGCTTACTGCTATTTTTTTATTTAAAGCACCCATTTTTTCCAATTAAGGGGCAATTTAGCGCGGCCAATCCACCTAAACTGCACATCTTTAGGTTGTGGGGGTGAGACCCATGCAGACACGGGGAGAATGTGCAAACTCCACACGGACAGTGACCCCGGGCCAGGATCGAACCAGGGTCCTCCGTGATGTGAGGCAGCAGTGCTAACCACCGCGCCACCATGCCGCCCTTTGCTGCTCCTATTTTCAACGTTTCTATGATCTATCACTTGCAAGTTCTAAGGAAGCTCTTTTCAATTTAAGCAGCTCAGCTTGCTTAACAGCTGCTGCGTAACTAATTATTCAGTGGGCTGAAAGCAAAATACTGCGGATATTGGAGATCTGAAAGAAATAAAATGAAATGCTGGAAACATTCTGCAGGTCCAGCAGCGTTTGTGGAGAGAAACCAGAATTAACGTTTGAGTCCAGTATCACTCTGTTGGAAATTACTGAGGTTGTCCTCGTGTATTCAATTTGAAAGAGTTTCATGTCATACCCCTCACTGGAGTAACGCAGAACCGTTTGTTTGAATTACACGGGGCACAGAAACAGCCCATTCGACTGTACCAGTTCATTCTTCATCTTGAACCTCCTTCCATCTCTCCTCACCTAAATCTATCAATGTAATCCTCTTTGCCTCCTGTGCTCATCTAGCTGGCCCTTAAATATAGTCATACTATTTGCTTCTTTCTTTGATGGTGAGTAAATTCCCTGTGGATTCCTTAGTGACTATCTTGTATTGATGGCTTCCAGTTCTGCTCTTCCCCACAAGAGGAAGCATTCTGTCTTATCAAAACCTTTCAGAATTTTAAATGCCTCTTATTAGGTATCCATCAGCTGCCTTAGTGAGACCCAGCCTGTCGATCCTTTCCTGATATGTAAACCCACGCATTTCTAATATCATCCGTGTAAATATTCTTAGCATACTTTCCAGTGCCTCTACATCCTTTTTATAATATAATAATGACCAGAACTACAGGCAGTACTCCAGGTGTGGTCTAACCAAGGTTCAATACAGGTTTGGCATAACTTGCTTATTTTTCAGTTGTCTCTCCCTTACCTGGTTTTCTTTTTAATGACCATGCTGATCTGTGGTGCAGCATTCAATGATTGATGTATTTTACTCTCGGTTCCTTATGTTCCTCCACCCTCTCCCAGACTTGCACCTTCAATTAATACGTGCTGTTCTTCCCACCAAACCGAACTACCTTACCTTTATCTCTGTTAAATTTCATTTGCAAATTCTGCAATTTTATTCATGTCCTTCTGTAATTTGTTGTTGGTTTATTTGCAGAATGCTAATATACTACCCCAGCGTCCCAGCAGTTTCCAACTCAGTACAATTTCAAATAGACCAATTAACAAATTAAATTGAAGTGATAGTCCTTTAGAGATGCACAGTAACAAAAGACAAGGAAAATTATCTAATGTTGTTTTGGGGGATGGTGATGCTCTCTAATCCCTTGTGGTGCCCACCGCTACTGGAAGCCCAGCGGTTTCTGTGTCCTATAACGGTGTATCTAAACTTTATAACTTGCATACCATAAACACTAATACCTACTTCTGTTACTTGTAATGGATGAGGCTGTCCAACCCCACCTGCTACCAGGGCTGTATGCTGCCCAGCTTTGCCCATGAAACAGTCATCACATTTTACAGCACCAAGGAAACCTGCACAGCCCATTCTGCCAGCTTTCATTTCCCCTTGTCCTCTCAAACTGCTGCCATTTCAGTAAAATCTCTCTCATCGTCTCCGTGTTCTTTGGGCTTTGCGCTAAATTAAAGATACCAAAACTGGAGATCATATAAACTTGCAGGCTGACTGTTTCAAAATGGTAGGTTTCCTGTGAAAGATTATATAAATCTTCCAGGACAGCATTAGTATTTTGAATTGAAAATACTCCCATATACCTTTCTTTGTGTTTAATTAATAATTATAACTGGGAACACTGGTTTGGAAATCTTAGCTTTAGCAGCACAAATCATTCTGGAGAGATTTCTATCGAGCTAAGGGTTTGTATGTTTCAGATCTTGACATTTGCTTTTCCAATGCTGCTGAATCCTGGTGGCTTTACACTCATTTCAATGCTGGTTTATTCTGTGCTGTGGTTCCAAGTTCAATGTATAAATGTGCACCAAGACCATGACAGCAGACTGTTAATCTATTCCCCGTTCCTTCCCTGGTGGTGTCAGCCTTGGCCCCCTCTTCCCTTGTGAGTAAGAAAGACTGTGAACTGAGCCCCACTCCGAACAATTGTCTACAGAACCTAGACTGACACTCCAATGCAGTACTGAGGGAGTGTTGCACTGTCAGAGGTGCCATCTTTGATCTTGAGACATTAAACTGAGGCTCTCTCTCTGCCCTTCTTTGGGTGTAGAAGATCCCGTCTCAGGAAGAGCAGGGGCGTCCTCCCCAATGAGCTGGCCAATATTTATCCCTCCTTCACAAAAACAAACCGGATTACCTAGTTATGATTGAATTGCTGTTTGTGGGATCTTGCTGTGCTCAAATTTGTGCTCCGTTTCCCACATTACTTCATAAAGCTCTTTGGAATGTCCTGATGTCATGGACTATACCACATGATGCAAGTCTTTTCTTAACTGAAGCCCACTGTAATACCACCCCAGCAAAAACCATCCTGTTCAGCACAGTTCTTCGTGGCCTACCCCATGCACGTTTGTGTCTTAGATAAGGGAAAGGTGTCTTGATCATTCTGGTTTTTGATCTTACTTTACTTTGCAGCAATATAAAGAAAAAGGAGAATGGAACAAGATGGGAGCTTTCTTTCAGAGCTTACACTGGAATGACGATACTAAAAGCGAACTCCACAGAATTGCCAAGTGCATTGCTATTACTCTTGTGAAAAGCGAGGATCACGGAGCTACGGTGCCCTTCTGCGAATTTGCAAAAGCAGGTGTGGTTCATTTGACAAATATTAGTGCAAAGTTATCGGATGCTCTTGGTTACTGGCTTATAACTACGGAATGCTGACATCACATATAATGCCATTATAATGCAGTTTAGAATTTTTGCATGGTGCTCTCATGCTTATTATGTGTGTGTCTCCAAATTCATTCTCCTCTCTCTCCCCCATTTGTCCCTCTGTGCCTCCTGTATCATTGCCACTGTCTTTTTCTCTCCTTATGTCACTCGATGTGTTACACTCATCATTGTTTCCACCATTTCGCTGTCTGCCCATTTTGTGTCCCTGCATTTCAGTCTCGTGTGTCCTTGTGCCTCGTGCCAGGGAAAGTTATGGGGAACATAGAGTGGAGTCAGGGAGGTGTTAAATTGGGAAAGGAAATGTCTGAAATGATTGGGCTGGGGAACAATAGCGATGAAATGTATTGTGGCTGTTGATGAACTGCAGGGTTTAGGGAATGGCAATGCTTCAGGGCTATAAACTGAATGGTGCTGGTTGGAGAAGCTTGGGGAAACAGAATAAACTACAAAGCGGGTTGATGGTGCAGAAGCAGGATTTGCTTACTGGCTCCCTGTTAACTTTAATAAAAGCCTTTAAATAGCGCTTTTGTTTTTCTTGCAAGGGGGACTGCAATTGGCAGACAATATATCCCATACTTTGGTTCAATTAAGGTCAATTACAGGTCTCCCAGGCCCAGGTAGGAGTGGAAGGCTCATATCCTTGAAGGGTAGTTGGGGATTCATGATGATCTGCTGGATTTCATGGTTGTTTGCTGTGTTGGATCACCACAAATGACCAGATTTATTGAATTCCGTTTCAGAAGTTGCCTTGGTGGAATTTGCACTCGTAACCTCTGGATTGCTAGTCCAGTGCCTGAACTGCAAAGCTACCCATAAACTAACCAAGGTATCAAATAACCGTGTCTTTCTCAATGTCTAGGGAAGCCTTGAAGGGAATCCTACCCTTGCATTTCAAGAGCAGTTTTCCAGTTAAGAATGGAAAGTGATTTTCTGATATATGGTTTGCAATAGGTAGAAGGCGAATGAAAAGTGCCGGTGATGGATAGCTGGTTAATGAGATTGATGAAATGCCCGCCACTAGAAGTGGGAAACCTACAACTGCCCTGTGACAAGCAAATATTTACATTGAAAGTTTCAATTATTGAATGTTGACATAAAATCATTACTACAGATGATGACACCAGGAAGCTGGGTGGGTAGTAGTAAAATGAGTGCAGACTGAATTATTGGAACACAAAATGTAATTCAAACTTTGTCCATCGTGCTTTGTTTTTCAGTTTGGCAAAAGCCACACACAAATGGTCTGGCCAAGAAATTGCTCGTTAGGATTGGAACCTCTGTGATGGTTGCATACTATAAAAGTGAGCAGTGGAGAAAGGTAATTTTGAGGCCTGTCCATTTCTATGGAAAATAGTGAATCCCATTTATTTTCAGAATTTGCCTATCTATTTTCTTTGCATCTTCACTCTCTCTTGTTTTTGTCCTGTCATTTTCAACACCAAAGAACATTCAAAACAAAGTTTATTGACAGTCTTTTTAAAATGAATTTAGATGTACCCAATTCATTTTTTCCAATTAAGGGGCAATTTAGCGTGGCCAATTCACCTACCCTGCACATCTTTGGGTTGTGGGGGCGAAACCCATACAAACACAGGAAGAATGTGCAAACTCCACGCGGACAGTTACCCAGAGCCGGGATCGAAACTGGAACCTCGGTGCCATGAGACAGCAATGCTAACCACTGCTCCACCGTGCTGCCCCGCTTGTTGACATTCTTGTTCACTGCCCTCCGAGAGAACTTTTCTTATTCCCACACTTTGCATTGGTTGATGGTTATTGTCAAATGGCTTTGTGTATTATTTTAATAAAATTGTTTACCCATTGTCTAACTTGCATTATCACTGGAACAGTCACTATTCTAATTGACTTAATTTGCAATGATTACTTGTTGAATAAACAACTTTAGCCATTGTCTTGTTTATTTTTTTTTTAAATCGAGTGAGAAACTGAGGCAAGCAAAGGTTTGACCATCTAATAAAGACTTGTTCTGCGGTCTGGCAAGATGCGTCATCCTATACATGAGCTGTATTCAGCAGTCTGGTAGCAGGGATTTGATTTGATTTATTGTCACATGTACCGAAGTACAGTGAAAAGTATTTTTCTGCGGCCGAGGAATGTACACAGTACGTACATAGTAGACACAAGAATGATCAACAGAGAATATTGACAAATGGTACATCGACAAAACAGCGATTGGTTACAGTGCAGAACAAGGGGCCAAACAAAGCAAATACATGAGCAAGAGCAGCATAGGGCGTCGTGAATAGTGTTCTTACAGGGAACAGATCAGTCCAAGGGGGAGTCGTTGAGTCTTGTAGCTGTGGGGAAGAAGCTGTTCCTATGTCTGGATGTGCGAGTCTTCAGACGTCTGTACCTTCTGCCTGATGGAAGGGTCTGGAAGAAGGTGGGAGGGGTCTCTGATGATGCTGCCTGCCTCCCTGAGGCAGCGGGAGGTGAAAAGAGAATCAATGTGGGGGTGGCAAGCTTGTGTGATGCGTTGGGCTGAGTTCACAACAGTCTACAGTTTCTTGCGATCTTGGACCGAGCAGTTGCCATACCAGGTTGTGATGCAGCCGGATAGGATGCTCACTATTGCACATCTGTAGAAGTTTGTGAGAGTCTATGCAGACATGCCAAATTTCTTTAGCTTCCGTAGGAAGTAAAGACATTGCGCTTTCCTGACTGATATAAACATCTCTGGAATTTAAGAGAAAAGGAAGCTTAAAGCTATGTCAATGAACAAAATATGAGATCTCCATTTGAAATCCAAATTGATGGTGAGGTGAAGTCAGGAATTCCAATAGGTAAAGAAGGACTAAAATTGGATTTGTCAAAGTTGGGATGATTTGATTCACTATTAAGGATGGAAAGAAACTGGATTTTCAATTCCCTGATGAAGGATGTGGAGGAGAGTTAGATGTAATGTTCAGTCTTTGCACAAGAGGATTAATGAATGGATGTTAAGAGTTTGAATATTTATATTTTATATGGCACCGTTTCATGATCTCTGTCCCACGGTATGTGTAGCAACTGTTGTGCTGTAGCAGTCAATTGTGCTGCAAAGGGAGTGTAATATACAACAACCTGTTGTAGTCATAGTTATTTTGTTCTCGTTGCCATTTCACACCTCACCAAAAGCCTTTTTCCTGACTCTGCACTTGTATAAAAGCTGTTCCCCTCCTGACTGGACAATAGTTCATCGATTTAAAATGTTGAGCAGAATTCTCCCTTGGGACTAAATCCCCTGGCAGGCAGCAATGTGGAATGTATTCCACTGATGGGAAAACACGGCAAATCTTCCAGCTAAGATCTTGTTAATTATGCAACCGGGTGTCGTACGCCATATTCCGTGGTGGGGCAGGCCTGATGGAGCATAGTCCGCGATCCTGTTCGGGCATCATCTTGACCAGGCACCCAACATCACTGACCCACTACTGAAGAAAGAAGATGGACCTCCTGAAACTGAAGATGGCTCTCCGGGAACACTCTTGAGGCTGGAAGATGGACTCACTCCAGGACACCAAATCTGGAAGATCCATCTGAAGATGCTCCTCTGACCCACTGCCGTGGTGTTCCAGGGTTGCCTGTGGCCTCTGTCCTGTACTCCAGAGGCAGTCCCGAGCATCGTTCAGGAGGATTGCGATGTCTGAATGCCAAGCTGTTTCAGATGTGTTTTACACTGTTTTCCTGCTGGTGCTGCAGAGAATCGGGTGTGGGTGGCCAGGCCTTCACCAGCATCTTAAGTCACAGAGATGCAAATGAGTTTTATCTGGCCTCCCAACAGAATTCTCGATTCAGAATGGTGGGCACCAGCGCTGTAAATATATGCTGGCTGAAAGTGACTTTTGGGCCTTCCGCTGAACTCACCCCCCCCCCCCCCCCCCGGCGCCATCGAACCTGTTGGCGGGGGCTTGGGAGGATCCGCACTTGATCTGTTTCTCTCTTCACTGGTGTTGCCTGAACTGCTGAGTATTTCCAGCATTTTCTGTTTTTATTTTCAATTTCCAGCATCTGCAGTATTTTGCTTTCTGCTTGTTTAGATTTGGAAGTGTTTTGGATTTCAATTTAAGTGTGTCGAACCATAACTGAATTGTGTGAAAATTTTGTGTATTGAGCAGGCGAGAAAAGTGCTGGACACGTTGCAGGAACCTTCGGTGAATTTCACAGTGTTGAAGGGTCTTGTGAGTGAATTTGCTGTATCAAGATGTCAGATCATTAATGTTGCTGGAGAAATCTTTCTCAAAGTGGGATGTGTGAGCAAAGCACTTTGGCTATTGAGAGGTATTTCATAATTTAATCAAACGCCTAAGACATTTAGTAAAGCTGTTGCTTATCACTGTCAAACTCTGAAACATTTACTTGTAACGATTATTTTCTGTAACACTTGTAATATGAACATGGGAATTTCAAGGAATTTTCAGTTCTGCACAAATCCCAGGAATTGCTGTAATTTTGTGGGGAAAATGAGAATTTCTGTAATCTCCATGGCCATCGGGTGTTGTTTCTGAGAAAATGTGTACTTTAAGCAGTCGGGTAACCTCGACAATCTGGAAAAAAACTAAGAAGAATGTCTAATGTTTCACTGAGTTTTAATATTTCTGTTCTTAATAATAGACCATGGGGAAAATAGCTAGCTCACGATTTAGCTGGTACCAGCTTCGATCACTGAAGCATGACATTTACAACAATCGAAACCACTCGGGTCAGTGTGCTGGAGCAGTCCAAACCAATCCTGTTGCAATTTATTTACCTCTGCTGTGTGTATTTATCTAATTTTCCCATATACACTCCTGCCTTTGAACTCCTCTTTCTGCACAATCATAGGGATAGGAGGAGGCCATTCAGCCCCTCGAGCCTTCTCCATCATTAGTTCATGATGTGGAGATGCCGCCGTTGGACTGGGGTGAGCACAGTAAGAAGTCTTACAACACCAGGTTAAAGCCCAACAGGTTTGTTTCAAACACTAGCTTTCGGAGCACTGCTCCTTCCTCAGGTCGCCTGGTGTTGTAAGACTTCTTCCTGTCCATTAGTTTAGTTAGTGATCTGTACCTTAAACTCCATCTTCCATCCTGGTTCTGTAACCCTCAATCTCCTTGCCCATCAATAATCTGCAACCCCGTTTAGTAAATTGTCAGGTCAACAATGCTTTTGAAGAGAGTTCCCGGCATAACCCTTGAATGATCTAAACCTCCCCCACCCCAAATCCTCTAACCATCACAAACCTCTCGATTAGATCATTTCGTAATCTTCTATACCCCAGTAAAGCCTTAAGCCTTTTAACCCTGTTGAGGACACGGATTTAATATTACTAAAAAGGGCACTCGGAGCGTGTACCTCCTCCACAAACGTTATTAATAATAATATAATCTTTATTGTCACAAGTAGGCTTACATTAACACTGCAATGACGTTATTGTGAAAAGCCCCTAGTCGCCACATTCCGGCGCCTGTTCGGATACACGGAGGGAGAATTCAGAATGTCCAATTCACCTAACAGCACGTCTTTCGGGGCTTGTGGGAGGAAACCGGAGCACCCGGAGGAAACCCACGCAGACACGGGGAGAACATGCAGACCCGCACAGACAGTGGCCCAATCCGGGAATCGAACCTGGGACCCTGGCGCTGTGAAGCAACAGTGCTAACCACTGTGCTACCGTGCCGTCCCAATTATGCAGCTGTTCCATGAGGCTTTTCCCTACCTGGTTGATGCTCTAGCTACAAAGCTGGTAAAAATTAAGAGCTTCCATTTTACCAAGGACATGCAGGCCAATCCATATCCAACAACCTACTTGGAAAACTCTGCTCCCATTTTGACAGCTGTGATAATTCCCATTTCAACAAAATTTCATTAAAAGCTGTTAACGTTTGAGATACATTATTTACAGATACGCAGGCAAAAACATTACCTGTGTTCACCTTCACTGGTGGAAGTAATAATTGACAAAAGTACCAGAAGGAGAGTAAATGAGTATTTTTATACAGAAAGTTATGATGATCTTGAGGGTGGCAGAAACAGATTTGACAGTGACTTTCAGAAGAGGTGTGAATGGCAGGAACCTGAGGGCTGCCATCTGACAGGAAGTCCAGGAAATAAGAGAGAAATGAGAACCGTGACCTACTTAGTTGGGGAAAAAAAAAACCCGGACTGCCTGTCCGCTTTGCTTAACACTTGGAAAAAGTCATCTGGTTTAATGGGAACTTGTAGAAAGTATAAAATTCCGCTGCTTTTTCTCTACTAAATTTAATAAACTGATGTGCTTTTTGGTTTTGTTGTTAATTTACATAATTCATGCCAGAATCAAAAGTGTAGACATTTTCACATTTATACAAGACATGGGTCATACTTATGATGACCCATGTTGCACATGTGGGAACCGATCTCGCTGTGTGGCTCCAGGTAAGTGGTGAGGATGAGGGTTCTGCCTTGTCTCGTGTCTTTGGCTAAGGCGTTTTGCACCCGCATGTGTACCACCATGAGAACCCTCGCAGATCACTGATGGACTTCAAGAGCCACTGCTGCAACTTTTAATGGGTCTTTGTAAAAATGAAATCAGCTATCGCGACTTTGCTTCTGCTGAAATGATCCAGACACAACCTCCTCTTTTTTGTTTCACTCTGAATTATTTTTAACTCTCAGAATCTGGCTGGATAATCAGTAGCCCAGAATGGCCCTGTGACAAACTAGATGTTCTCAATCGACACAATTTTCTGTTCAGCCTCGCTGATGCAGCTCTGAAGAGTAGCATGTATTGTGAAACACTGGAAGTTCTGCAGCATTTGCCTAGATTCCAGAGCATAAATGGTAAGTGCTGTAGAAGCAACCTGGCATTGCACTGATTTTGGGAACAGTACAGTACAATAATAATATCTATAGTTAGTTTGTCTCTGAATTTTGTATTGGTGTAGAAAAAGGTGATCTTTCTGGAAGAATATATTTTATTCGCACTTGTTTCATTCGGCATTGAACATATTTAATTCACAAATGGCTAGAGTTTCCGACTCTAATTGGATATATTTTCCTGGAGGTTTTGTCACACCATCTCCAACCTCTAACCTCGCCTGTCCAGTCAAACATCCTTTTTCATCCCCATCTGCAATGTTCTTATAATGAACGTGCAGAAGTGTTTAAGAAATATATTGAAAACAAAAGTGGACAAACGCTTTTGTTAGTCAATGTATCCGATTCTGGTCAGGCCAGGCCATAGCCCTGTTTAAGAGCAGTATCTGCCAAGTTACAGCCTGGCTAGTCAAGACACCCAAGGAAAAGGCAGAGATATAACACGTCAGAGAAAGGCCATGGTCTGTGGATATTATATTTAACAGTCCCTGCAGCTGGATCAAATCCAGCACTGTGAGTCAGACTGCAGCGGTTCAAGAAGATGGCCCACCCACCGTCTTGGTTGATGATTCCTAATCTTACCAGGATCAAATAATTAATAAACAGGGTTCACAGTCATGATTGGAGTGTCACCTGTTGTGAAATTTGTGGATGTCCAGTGCCGATGAGATGAAGCTCAGTTGTTATGTTCCCCCTTGGGTGTGAAGTCTGCCTGTAATATTTTTCATTAAGAATAACTTACCATGGACGGGTAGCACTAGTCAAATACAGCCCTTTTAAAAAAATGTGTTCATGGGAAGTGGGTGTTGCAGGCTGTGCCAGCATTTATTGTCCATCCCTAATTGCCCCTTGAGGGGAAAGTGAGTCAACCACATTGCTGTGGGTTTGGAGTAACATGTAGGCCAGACAAGGTAAGGACGGCAGATTTCCTTCCCTAACAGACATTAGTGAACCAGATGGGTTTTTATGACAATCGACAATGGTTTCATGGTTCTCATTAATTCAAATTTCACCAGCTTCCATGGTGGGATTCGAACCTGGGTCCCCAGAGCAATACTCTGGGTCTCTGGTTTACTAGTCCAGAGACAATACACTACGCCACCGCCTCCCTCATTGTGAGGAAACAGGTTGCACAAGCGTGGGGAGAAACACTGGGTGTAGAAACTGAATACCAAGTGAGATAGCAATCATGGGATCATTCCTTGCAGTCACCAAAGAACTTATCAGGAAGCCTCCTGGCTGACTGGTATCAGTTCTATTTCACTAGATGGAATCACTGGCACCTGGGAGGAGGGATACATCAAAATTGGAATGTTGCATAACAAAAGATCACCCAATACTCCACTGGAATGCTTCCTTGCAACCAAATAAAAGTAATCTTGAACTTGATGGGTCAGAGATGAAGATTGGCTGGAAGTCCAGGGATTGGATGTGCTGCTGGTAATTCTCCACACTATTGTTTGGTGTATTTTCTTTTCAAGCGTGCTGTAGTTGAATTATTTTGAGAAAAGAAAACCATTAACTTACTAAGAAGTGTAAAGTTAAACATTTTATTTTCAGTTCTCCTGTAGCAGAAGTTAATTGATTTATTTTTGGTGTTCGCAGGCACCATGGATCTCTCCCCGTATGTCACGATTTTCAACAATCTGCTGCTCGAGTGCATCCAGAATAATTGTCTTGGGGTATCGACTGACACAGTGGAGTTTATGAGGTCGGCCAGCATTCCTGTAAACTCTTTGGCTGTAAGAAACTTAATTACAGCTTTGGGCAGGTCTTGTTTGTGGTCGAAAGCAAGGAAACAGTACAAGAGTAAGTTCTGCCTTTCCACTTGTGCAAACTTCCATATCTGTGTCAGAAAGTAGATCGAAATTTGCTCGTTGGCCAGGACCATTCAGTTTTGATTGTCCGTAATGGTTTTTTAAAAAATGTTTTCATTGGATTTTCATATTTTTATATTCAACAATTTGTTTTGTTTTTTAAAAAATATATTTATTCAAGTTTTTCAACAAATTTTCAACCCCCCCCCCCCCCCCAAACAAATCGAAAGCAACAAGAACACAAGTAGAAATTATACATTGGATTTCCCCCATATAACAGTAAAAAGCACAAATAGGGGGAAAAAAAACCACCTTAACCCAAGAGAAACCCCCCCCGCCCCTGGGCTGCTGCTGACCTCCTCCTAACGCTCCGCGAGATAGTCTAGGAACGGTTGCCACCGCCTGAGGAACCCCTGCACAGACCCTCGCAAGGCAAACGTTATCCTCCAGCTTGATGAACCCTGCCATGTCATTGATCCAAGCTTCCACACTAGGGGGCTTCGCATCTTTCCACAGTAACAAAATCCTCCGCCGGGCTACCAGGGACGCAAAGGCCAGAATACCGGCCTCTTTCGTCTCCTGCACTCCCGGCTCGTCCGATACCCCAAATAATGCTAATCCCCAGCTCGGCTTGACCCGGGCATTCACCACCTTGGACATAGTCCTCGCAAAACCCCTCCAAATCCCATCCAGTGCCGGGCACGACCAGAACATATGGATGTGATTTGCCGGGCTGCCCGAGCACCTCCCACATCTGTCCTCCACCCCAAAGAACCTACTCAACCTCGCCCCTGTCATATGCGCTCTGTGAGTAACCTTGAACCGTATTAGGCTGAGCCTGGCGCAAGAGGAGGAAGAATTAACCCTACTCAGGGCATTAGCCCACAGACCCTCCTCTATCTCCTCCCCAAGCTCCTCCTCCCACTTGCCCTTTAACTCCTCCACTGAGGCCTCCTTCACTTCCCGCAGCTCCTGATAAATCGCCGAAACCTTGCCTTCTCCAACCCACACACCCGAAATCACCCTGTCCTGAATCCCACGTGCCGGAAGCAGCGGGAATTCCCTCACCTGCCGCCTCACAAACACCCTCACTTGCGTGTACCTAAAAGTGTTTCCTGGGGGTAGCCCAAACTTCTTCTCCAACGCCCCTAGGCTCGCAAACGTCCCATCGATAAACAGGTCCCCCATTCTTCTAATCACTGCCCGATACCAGCTCCGCAACCCCCCATCAATCCTTCCCGGGACGCACCGATGGTTCTCCCGAATCGGGGACCACACTAAGGCCCCCACCTCGCCCCTGTGTCGCCTCCACTGCCCCCAGATCTTCAGCGTCGCCGCCACCACCGGACTCGTGGTGTACCTTGTCGGCGAGAGCGGCAGCGGTGCCGTCACCAGCGTCCTCCGGCTTGTGCCCACACAGGACGCCATCTCTAACCTCTTCCACGCCGCCCCCTCTCCCTCCATTACCCACTTACGGATCATCGCCACATTGGCTGTCCAATAATAGCCACACAGATTCGGCAGTGCCAACCCCCCCCTATCGCTGCTACGCTCCAGAAACACCCTCTTCACCCTCGGGGTCTTATTCGCCCACACGAATCCCATGATGCTCCTGCTTACCCGTTTGAAAAAGGCCTTGGGGGATCAAAATGGGAAGGCACTGGAACACACAGAGAAACCTCGGAAGGACTGTCATTTTTACCGACTGCACCCTACCCGCCAGTGAGAGTGGCAGCATATCCCATCTTTTAAAATCCTCCTCCATCTGCTCCACCAACCGTGTCAAATTAAGCTTGTGCAGGGCCTCCCAACTCCTAGCTACTTGGATCCCCAGGTACCGAAAGCTCCTTTCCACCCTCTTCAACGGTAACTCGTCTATCCCCCTTACCTGGTCCCCTGAGTGCACCACAAAGAGCTCACTCTTCCCTATGTTGAGTTTATACCCCGAAAAGTCCCCAATCTCCCTAAGGATCCGCATGACCTCCGCCATCCCCTCCACTGGATCCGCAACATACAACAATAGGCCATGCATACAACGGCACCCGGTGTTCCTCTTCACCCCCCCCCCCCCCCCCCCCCCCGGAACCAATCCCATCCATTTCCTGGACTCCCTCAGTGCCATGGCCAGCAGCTCAATTGCCAGTGCAAACAACAAGGGGGATACCCCTGTCTCGTCCCGCGGTACAGCCGAAAGTACTCCGACCTCCGCCGGTTCATAGCCACACTCGCCACCGGTGCTCTATATAGCAGTCTGACCCAACTGATGAACCCCTCCCCTAACCCAAACCTCCGCAATACTTCCCAAAGATACTCCCACTCCACCCGATCAAAGGCCTTCTCCGCGTCCATAGCTGCCACTACCTCCACTTCCCCCTCTACCGAGGGCATCATAATCACATTGAGGAGCCTCCGCACATTTGTATTTAGCTGCCTACCCTTCACGAATCCCGTCTGGTCCTCATGAATCACCCCCAGGACACAGTCCTCCATTCTCGTAGCCAGCACCTTCGCCAGCAACTTAGCGTCAATATTGAGGAGTGAGATCGGTCTATACGACCCACGTTGCAATGGATCCTTGTCCCGCTTCAAGATCAAAGAAATCAGCACCCTGGACATTGTTGGGGGCATGGTCCCCTCCTCCCTCGCCTTATTAAAAGTCCTCACTAGCAACGGGTCCAGCAGGTCCACGTATTTCCTATAACATTCAACCGGGAACCAATCCGGCCCCGGGGCCTTCCCCGCCTGCATGTTCCCCAATCCTTTAACCAGCTCCTCCAGCCCAATCGGCGCACCCAAACCTGTCACCTGGTCCTCCTCCACCCTCGGGAACCTCAGCTGATCTAGGAATCGTCGCATCCCCATCTCCCCTGCTGGGGGCTCAGACCTGTACAGATCCCCATAGAAGTCCTTAAATACCTGGTTTATTCTCACCGCACTCTGCACCGTATTCCCCCCTCTATCCCTAACTCCACCAATCTCCCTCGCTGCCTCCCTCTTATGAAGCTGATGTGCCAGCATCCGACTCGCCTTCTCCCATACTCATAAACCGCCCCCTTGCGCTTTCCTCCGTTGTGCCTCTGCTTTCCCCGTAGTCATCGGGTCGAATTCCGTCTAGAGGTTCCGTCGCTCCCTAAGTAGCTCCTCCTCGGGGGCATAACTCCTGCCCACCCTTAAAATCTCCCTCACCAACCTCTCCCTCACCAACCTCTCCCTCTCCCTCCTCTCTCTCTTCTCCCTGTGGGCCCTAATGGAGATTAGCTCTCCCCTGACCACCGCCTTCAACGCCTCCCAGACTACCCCCACCTGCACCTCCCCATTGTCGTTGACCTCCAAGTATCTTTCAATACACCCCCGCCCGCACACCCCCTCATCCGCCAACAGTCCCACATCAAGGCGCCACAGCGGGCGCTGGTCCCTCTCCTCCCCCAACTCCGGCTCCATCCAATGCGGGGCGTGGTCCGAGATGGCTATGGCCGAGTATTTCGTTCCCTCCACTTTCAGGTTTAGCGCCCTACTCGAAATGAAAAAATTTATCCGGGAGTAGGCTCTATGGACGTGGGAAAAGAAGGAAAATTCCCTGGCCTGTGGCCTGGCAAACCTCCATGGATCCACTCCCCCCATCTGATCCATAAACCCCTGAGCACCTTGGCCCCAACTGGCCTCTTACCCGTCCTGGACCTAGAACGGTCCAGTGCTGGGTCCAGCACCGTGTTAAAGTCCCCCCCCCCCATTATCAAGCTTCCTACCTCCAGATCCGGAATCCGACCCAACATGCGTTTCATAAATCCGGCATCATCCCAATTCGGGGCATATACGTTCACCAGTACCACCCGCACCCCGTGCAACCTACCGCTCACCATCACATATCGACCTCCATTATCCACTAAAATATTCAGAGCCTCGAACGACACCCGTTTCCCCACCAGTATTGCAACCCCTCTGTTTTTCGCATCCAGCCCTGAATGAAAGACCTGCCCTACCCATCCCTTTCTCAGCCTAACCTGATCTGCCACCTTCAGATGTGTCTCTGGAGCATAACCACGTCTGCCTTCAGTCCCTTTAAGAGCGAACACCTGGGCCCTCTTGACCGGCCCGTTCAGGCCCCTCACATTCCAAGTTCTCAGCCGGATCAGGTGGCTACTCGCCCCCCCCCCCCCCCCCACCCTCCCACCGACTAGCCATCTCCTTTTCTAGGCCAGCCACGTGCCCACACCTCCCGCACCCACCAGTCCCCCAGGCGGCGGACCCCCACCCCGACCACCTCTCCTACTTCCAGCTCCCCTTTGGCCAATGCAGCAGCAACCCAGTTCCTCCCCCCCCCCCCCGCTAGATCCTCATCTAGCCATTTTGCTCCCCCCATGACACTCCCGTAATTCAGCTGACTCCTGCTGATCCCAGCCTCCCGCCATTCCATCGACCCCTCCCAGTGTGAGAATCCCCCCATTCCTTGGCAGTCAATGTGCGCTCCTCTCCAGCACCGCCCTTCTCCCCCCTGACCCCGCCCCCATCCTTCCCTAACACGGGAAAAAGCCCACGCTCTCCTGAGCCGGCCCCGCCCCCTCTGGCGCAGCTCCTTTTTGCGGCCTTACCCCAACTCCCCATCCCCGGGCCTCCACCCTCCCTCTTCCTCTGCGGGGCCCTGCCCCTCCAACACCAACGCCCACACTCTCCCACAGCCCCCACATCAAATCCATTCACCCATGCCCACCCAGCACTGAAACAAAAAGAACATTCCCCAAACGCAGTAAACACAGTAAACATCCCCCCCATGACTAACCCTCAGTTTGAGTCCAACTTTTCAGCCTGGATAAAGCTCCATGCCTCATCAGACGTTTCAAAATAGTGGTGCCGATCTTGGAACGTGACCCGATCTTGGAACGTGACCCGATCTATGGAACGATCTAGGAACATGGCTGCAGCATCCCGAACTTCACCCCCTTCCGATGGAGAACCGCCTTAGCCCGGTTAAAACCAGCTCTCTTCTTTGCCACCTCCGCACTCCAGTCCTGGTAAATACGGATCTCCGTGTTCTCCCACCTGCTGCTCCGCTCTTTTTTGGCCCATCTCAGGACACACTCCCTGACCATAAAGTGGTGGAACCTCCCCACTACAGCCCTTGGTGGCTCGTTGGCTTTGGGTCTCCTTGCCAGGACCCGATGAGCCCCATCCAGCTCCAGGGACCTCGGGAAAGCTCCCGCGCCCATCAGCGAATTGAGCATTGTGCTCCTATATGCCCCGGCATTGGGTCCCTCCACTCCTTCAGGGAGACCCAGAATCCGAAGATTCTTCCTCCTCAACCTATTCTCCAGGTCCTCAAATTTTTCCTGCCACCTCTTGTGCAGCGTCTCGTGCGCCTCCACCTTCACCGCCAGGCCCAAGATCTCGTCCTCGTTCTCCAAGGCTTTTTGCCTCACCTCCTGGATCGCCGCCCCTTGGGCTTTCTGGGTCTCCACAAGCTTCTCAATCGCCGCCTTCATTGGCGCCAGCATTTCTGTCTTCAGCTCCGCAAAGCAGCGTTTAATCTATCCGGGAGTAGGCTCTATGGACGCTCTAATGTGACCACTGTGCCCACGCTGCTTGGTCTCCATCCGCCGCCATCATTCTTTTCCTCCCTCGCACTTTCCGCTGCACCAGGATCACTTTTTTTAACCGCTCCACTCCTGGTCCAATCCATATAATGTCAGGGGAACCTTGCTGTCACCATCCCACACTGGGAGCTGTCGAACAATTGCCGTTGGGGCCCCTCTGAAGAGCCCAAAAGTCCGTTCCCGGCGGGAGCTGCCGAACGTGCGACCTACCTAGGCATAGCCTCAACCGGAAGTCCGTATTCAACAATTTGTAAGTTACAAAACCGCGGCAAAAGAAAAATGGAAACCAACACATATATTTACAAGCAAGTGGCGTCCCTCTCATTGTGGCCATGCCGTACCCCCCCCGCCGCACACAAACGTTACAAACACCACTATGGCCCGAGCACGTATTTACAATTGTCTATTTAGTTTTGTTAGGGCTTCAGCTTGATTGCTCATAATGTTAGAATGAAATATTTACTCCACCTTGTATTTCTCATTTCCCTGTGAAATGATTACCCAGTTGTATTTTCTTTTTATTCTTCCATGGGATGTGGCTGACTCTTGACTGAAATGACCGAGCAAGTCACGCAGTTCAAGGGGCAATTGGGGATGGGCAATAAATGCTTGGCCCAGCCTGCGATGCCCACATCCCATGAATGAACAGAAAATAAAAGTCTACTCCTTCCTTTACTGTGTGAATCCTTTCTGACCGGGATATACTTCAGGATAGTGAGTATGAATGGTTTAGGTTATGGAGTATGAACTGTAAGTACAAAGGAAGGCATCACTGGACATCTCCATGCTTTACAGAGAATTTGGTGCACAGCAAGCTTGTGATGTTGGTTGTGGGATAAAATTTGGCCCCCGGTCAAGAGTGGGAAAAAATAAATACTCGAATTCTGATTTCTTTTTGCAGAAGCCTTGTCCAGTGGGTGTTATCCGGCAGTTGAGGAAAACCTGTACCGCAAATTGCTCCCAGTCCCGTCCTTCCTGTCGGAAGTGGAAATGTTGTTGGCGACTGAAATGTTCCTGGTTACGAATGCAAGCAACATTCAGAGTCCCAGTGTCTCCAAGCAGTCGCTGCAGATTGTACTCAGAAGGTTCAAGTCCACTCCGTTTCAATCATGTTTCCGCGATTCACTAATCTGCTGGGGTTTTTTTTCTGATACCCTTTTAATTTTTTTAAAGGTATGACGATGACAGGAGTCAGCCAGCCAATGACGATTACCCGGCAGCGGTGGACAGATTGCTGGCAGCTGCCCGAAAATCAGAACCCAAGCTTCAGATAAAACACACGACGGTCAACATCGCGAAAGAAGAGGTTTTCAGTTTGGAATATTCCTCTGCCCTAAAGTGGCTTGAACAGAACATGAAATGGGCAGGCAAGGTTTGGCTGTTTGACTGATTGCGGCAGAGGGATCGCTCTGGCCTGAATATTAAAAAAATATTTTTTTGAGTTAATGTTCAATTGCTAATCACTGTACAATAAAACTATTTGATGAAAGCTTGGGTTTTTTTCCCCCTGGTAAAATCCAAGGGACTGACTTCCCAAAGAAATGATTTGAGATGGTGGAGGCTCGGGGGACACACTTTGCACCTGTCCTATCTTGGTGAGGTAAACAAAACAACAGGTATAAATCCAGGAGTTTCTATTAAACTCTTTATTTAAAAAAAAAAAACTGATTCTGAAACTGGAAACAAGAATTTCAGTTGAGCAGATTTATTTTGAAATGACCTGGATTAAAATAGATTGCAGTATTTGAATGTACACATTGCCGTGTGGTGATGCAGATAACTTGCACTCTCCTCTTCCGGCTGCATTCATCTTATCACTTCTCGCTCCCGTGTCTCCCTACACTGTGCCCTTTACCATTCCTTCCAGCATCTTTCTGTACCATAAGTATTTTGACTTCCACCTGCACACCACTGATAATCTTGTGTAGTAAAGTCCTATGTGCTTATAATATCCACGTGTGTGTACATCTGTCAGTCCA
Organism: Scyliorhinus torazame; assembly: GCF_047496885.1. Classification (NCBI taxonomy): domain Eukaryota; kingdom Metazoa; phylum Chordata; class Chondrichthyes; order Carcharhiniformes; family Scyliorhinidae; genus Scyliorhinus; species Scyliorhinus torazame. The sequence continues at coordinate 77,882 of NW_027308194.1, forward strand.
TTTCACCCTGAGCATTCTTTGGGAAACAAGAACTGATCTTTTTTCTACTGTCTTTATGGCCCAACATTTTGCACCATCAGCGGCAAAGGGGAAATGCTGATACTTTCAAAAAATATTTATCTATTCTCAGGATGTGAGCCTCCCTGTTCAGACCAGCATTTATTGCCCATCCCCAAATGCTTTAAGAAGCTTAAAATTAGTTGTTTTGTGATTTGTCACTCCAAATGTTAGTTCCTGCAATCATTGGTCAGACCAATTCCATGCTGTTATTCAATTGATTTGTTCAAATCATTTCCCAGGTAGGTAAAATCCTCCTGGTCAGTTATTTTTTCATTATTCTGTTCATTTTATCAGCCCTGTACTTAACACCGTTTCTAAGAGGGGAGCAGGAGGTTAGCAGCTGGACACTTGAGTTAAAGACTGACTAAATGAAAGTCTCAATGCAATTCTCCACTGGCGACTGACCCATTTTGAATTTAGTGAGTCTCTAAATTGGAAATTATTAAGGACTGGTGAGAGTGGGGCTGACACAGGCAAGGGGTGCAAAAGACAAATAACCCACAGATGTGAAATGAAACTGAAAATGCTGGCAACATTCAATAACAACTTGCAATTATAGATGTCTTTAATCTATTAAAACATCCCAAGGTGTTTTGACACTTTGCCACAGAATGAGATGCTAGAGCGGATGAACAACTATTTGGTCAATGATGTTGGTTTATAATAATCTTTAACAGGTAGGCTTACATTAACATTGCAATGAATGTGGGCAGCATGGTAGCATTGTGGATAGCACAATTGCTTCACAGCTCCAGGGTCCCAGGTTCGATTCCGGCTTGGGTCACTGTCTGTGCGGAGTCTGCACATCCTCCCCGTGTGTGCGTGGGTTTCCTCCGGGTGCTCCGGTTTCCTCCCACAGTCCAAAGTTGTGCAGGTTAGGTGGATTGGCCTTGATAAATTGACCTTAGTGTCCAAAATTGTCCTTAGTGTTGGGTGGGGTTACCAGGTTACGGGGATAGGGTGGAGGTGTTGACCTTGGGTAGGGTGCTCTTTCCAAGAGCCGGTGCAGACTCGATGGGCCGAATGGTCACCTTCTGCACTGTAAATTCTATGAATGAAGTTACTGTGAAAATCCCCTAGTTGCCACACTCTGTTCGAGTCCATGGAGGTAGAATTCAGAACGTCCAATTCACCTAACAGCACTGTGAAAATGTGCCTAAAGAGCAGCTTAAAGGAGAGTGGCAAAGGGATTTGGGTAGGGATCCCAGAATTTAGAACCTTGGCAATTGAAGACAAAGTTGTAAATAGTTGGGGGGATTAAAATCGGGAGGGTACAGAGGGTGGTAGGGCTGGAATCAATGGTGGGATTTGAGAAGGCAGATGTGATGGAGAGATTTAAAAGCAAGGATGAGAATTGTGAAGCTGAGGTATTGCTGAACTGGGGCCAGTGTAGGTCAGTGAGCACAGAGGCGATGGGCAAAGGGACTAAGGTTTGAAAGCAAGAGTTTTGGGTGGGCTCAGGTTTATGGAAGATGGGAGGGCGGACAGGACAGATATGTGGCTGGAAGTTCACACTGTCGTTGATTGAACAGGTTTCGTGAAAACATGGCTGGGGCACGGCTGAACTAGGAACTGTGACCCCCAGGAAACAACAGAAGCCTTAGCCGAGCTGGTTTAGGATGGTTTTGTTCACTCCAGTGACTAATGTTAGAGGATATCAGGTGGATAGGAGCTGGTTTTGCACAGTGGGCTAAACAGCTGGCTTGTAATGCAGAACAAGGCAGCAGCGTGGGTTCAATTCCTGTACCAGCCTCCCCGAACAGGCGCCGGAATGTGGTGACTAGGGGATTTTCACTAACTTCATTGAAGCCTACTCGTGACAATAAGTGATTATTAATTTCTGATACACCCTATCAGCACTCGAATAGCAATAGCCTTTTGCTTGGATACTTGGAAAGACAGAACAAACCTACGTTTACACACCTGAGGAATATCTGAGAGAACTTCTCAACCAATGAAATACTTTTTGAAGTGTAGTTACTGCTGTAAAGTAGGAAATGCAGCAGCCAATTTATACACAGCAAGCTCCCAAAGCAATAAATAATCAGAGGACAGATATTGGTTGAGGGATAATTGTTGGCCAGAACCCTCCTGCTGTACTTCACATTGGTCTGGGATATTTTACATCCACTTGAGAGGATCCAGGTGCCCAAATAAATGGGAATCAGGGAAAACCTGTGCACAGGTTGGAGTCCTGCCTGGCACAAAGGAAGATGGTTGTAGTTGTTGGAGGTCAATAACATCAGCCCCGGGACATCATGCAGGAGTTCCTTAGGGTAGTGGCCTAGGACCCAACCATCATCAGTTGCTTCATCAATGGCCTTTATCCATCGTAAGGTCAGAAGTGGAGATGCTCACTCATGACTACACAATGTTCAGCACATTCGCAATCCCTCAGATACTGAAGCGGACTGTCCAACATCTCGCCAACATCCAGGCTCGAGCTAAATAGCAAATAACATTTTTGCCACACAACTGTTTGAAAAACCAGCTGTCCCTACCAGCAAAATAGCTTAATAGTAACTTGTGCCTGGCAATGACCATCTCCGACGAGAGAACCTAACTATCTCCCCGTGATATTGCCATCACTGAATCCTTGAGTATCAATATCCTGGGGGTTACCATTGACCAGAAACTGAACTGGACAAGCCACATAAATACTGTGGCTAAAAGAGCAGGTCAGACGCCGAGGATTCTGCAGTGAGTAAATCACCTCCTGACTTCCCAAAGCTTGTCCAACATCTACAAGGCAGAAGTCAGGAGTGTAATTCTCTCCACTTGCCTGGTTGACTGCAGCTCCAAAAACACAAGAGACTCAACTATCCAGGATAAAGCAGCCCCGCTTGATTGGCACCGCATCCATCACCTTTAATATTCATTCCCTCCACCACCGACACACAGTAACAGCCGTGTGTATCATCTACAAGATGCACTGTAGCAACTCATCACGGCTCCTTCGACACCTTCCAAACGCACAACCTCTACCATCTAGGACAAGCTTAGCAGATGCATGGGAACACCACCACCTGCAAGTTCACATCTAAACCACTCACCACCCTGACTTGGAAATATATTGCGGTTCCTTCACTGTCACTAGGTCAAAATCCTGGAACTCCCTCACAGCACCATGAATGTACCTACATACACATTGACTGCAGCCATTCAAGAAGGCGGCTCATCACCACCTTCTCAAGGGCAATTAGGGATGGGCAACAAATGCTGGACTAACCAGCGATGCCTGCGTGATGTCCCGGGGCTTCCCATGAACGAATAAAGATATTTTAAAACTGGTCAGTCTAGACTATGTGCTTGAGCTTCTGGAATGGGGTTTGAACACACGAACTGCTGACTCAAAGTGAAAAGCGTGACCCACTGAGCCAGTACTGACAAGGTGACATGAAGGATACCTCAAACCCATACTGATATTGGCCAGCAATACAGGACACTCTAGGCCCATAGCAAGAAAATTCCTTCAGGAGTGGGAGAATAATAATAATCTTTATTATTGACACAAGTAGGCTTACATTAACACTGCAATGAAGTTACTGTGAAAAGCCCCTAGTCACCACACTCCGGTGCCTGTACAGGTACACAGAGGGAGAATTCAGAATGTCCAATTGACCTAACAGCATGTCTTTCGGGACTTGTGGGAGTAAACCTGAGCGCTTGGAGGAAATCCACGCAGACACGGGGAGAATGTGCAGACTCCGCACAGTGACCCGAGCCGGGAATGGAACCCGGGTCCCTGTCGCTGTGAAGCAACAGTGCTAACCACTGTGCTACCCTGCCACCCATAAAACTGGCACAAAACAGGGCATGCCTGAAACATTATCCTTTCAGGGGTAATGATGGCGGTGGTAATGTCACTGGTCTAGTAATCCAGAGACCCAGACCATCACTCCACGGAAACCGGAGGTATTTAAATCCAATTAATAAATGAATATAAATCTAGTCTCAGTAATGACGATCATGAAACTATCATTGATTGCTGTAAAAACCCATCTGGTTCACTAATGTCCTTTAGGGGAGGAAATCTGCGTCCTTACGCGGTCTGGCCTACATGTGACACCAGACCCTGCTGACTCTGAGATGGCCTAGAAAGACACCCCAGTTTAAGGTGAGTTAGGGATGGGTTACAAATGTTGGCCCAGCCAGAGATACCAACATCCAGAACAAAGAAAAATAAATTGGTCAACCCACTTTAGCACATGACATTTCTAAAGCATCTTCCACGGGCCAACAAAGTACTGTATGGATGTGTAGAAACTGTTGTGATCTGACAAACAGCTGTGTGATAATGACCAGATAATTGGTTTTTAATATTAACATTGGGAAGAATGCTGTTCCCACATTGGACCTGGGATCTTTGGAGGTCCATCTGAGAGGGCAGATGGGGCATTGGTTCAAAGGCACATTTGTCAGGGACATATTCAGACACAATCCATGCACATATTAAATTACAGTTCACATTTATTTCGATCTGAAGCAATTTCTAAAAGTGCGCTTCCCATTTTGAGGTTATTCCAGAAAGGCTGGCATCAGACCTGGCTCAGGGGTCAACACTCTCTACTATCAGAATGTTGCGGGTTCACGTCCCACTCCGGGGCCTCAGCACAAATGTCAAGGCTGATGCTCCAGTGCCGCGCCAAGGGAGTGCTGCACTGTCACACATCTTTCAGATGAGAGCTTGAATCAAGACCCAGTCTACCCACTGAGGTAGGTGTAAGTCAAAGAGCCAACATTTATCTTTTAAATCAGCATCGAATTAACACGTTGCTGTTTGTGGGAGCTTATTTCGGACCAATTGGCTGCCTCACCTTTCACATTAGACCAGTTAGCGCCATCCAATAACCGGCTGTAAAGTGGGGTCTTGCGGACATCTTGAGGGGGTGTTAGCTGCTCTTGAAATTCAAGCCTTTTTCGGGTTTGGAATTAGCACCATTGACAGACGTTTCCAAGACGATCTATCTGAGTGACTGGTCTCTGTGCCTCCCTTCCGCCATTGCCCTTGGCACCAAGCTCAACACAGCCGGCGATCAAACATGGTTGTTCACTGAATCAGCAGTCGAATAAAGTTGGCATTGGTATGGGTGCTCTTTCCAATCCAACTCCTCCATGTTCTGGGTTTAAAAAAAAAAAATTCTATGTCCGAGTGTGCTGCAGGTTCTAGACCCATTGCTCTCAATATTCCTGAAACCTTCCAGCTTGGGTGGGCAGTGGTGAAGGTAGGAATTAAAAGATAACTCATTATCAAAATTAGTTGCAGTCATCAAAGTGATTAGCTGTAGCGTTACAAATTATTTCTAAGATTGCTTTATGGCGAAGTGGATATCTCTCTGCCTTCCAGCCAGAAAATCCATATTTAATTCCCACCCCTGGATGGCACAGAGGCTAGCACTGCTGCCTCACAGCACCAGAGACCAGGGTCCGATTCTGACCTTGGGTGACTGTGGAGTCTGCACTTTCTCCCCGTGTCTGCGTGGGTTTCCTCCGGGTGCTCCGGTTTCCTCCCACGGTCCAAAGATGTGCAGGTGATGTGGATTGATTGTGATAAAATTGCCCCTTAGTGTCCAGTGATGTGCAGGTTAGGTGGGGTTATAGCAATAGGGCAGGGCAGTTTGCCTAGGTAGGATGCTCTTTCAGAGGGTCGATGCAGACATGATGGTTCAAATGCAGTGCAGAAGCACTGTTGGAATTCTATCCTATGCCCAAGGAAGATGCGTTCCTAATGAGTGTTAGCCTGTAAATCCATCAACACATGCAGGTTATAAGAGAGAGAGATTCCTGGTCAGCTATGGAAAGAAAATTGAAGCCTCTGCTCTGACAATCCAAGGCTACAACATGCAGGTAAAGTGGACGTTGCTGTAGCACCTTGGCCTGTGTGGCGTATACACTGAGCGTGGGCCTGTGGGCCAAGTGATCTGTTCCTGTGTAAATAAATGTAGTCGAGTAACAGGACAATGATGAACCAGATAGAAAGGAGAGATCGCAAGAGTAAATGGGCTGCTCACATCTCGCATTGGCAAATTTATATGTATATATCACTTTAATTCACGCAGGTTGCTTTACAGTTCCCTGCTGGTAATTCAGGATTCCCCAGACCTGGCGTGAGCTACAGTTCGAGAAACTCGCAGACCCAAAACCCCCAGATCCACGCACGGTGTCAGTTCACATCGATCCAGCTGTGACTCCGGAGATCAGCAACAATCAAGTCTCCTTTTCCCGTTGTCCACGGTTATTGTTTCCAGTCCCAGGGCACAAACAAGTCACCATCCTGCAGCACTGAATAGAAATGAGAAATACACAGGTGCATCCCTCGCAACTCACAGACCTGTCCTTCCAGCAGTCTCTGACAACACCGCACCATTTGTTGACTGGACACACTGGGCTCCTTATACAATCTCTCAAGTCCATATCTTTCTGTGCAGTCACTGATCAGTTTCTTCTGTTCCACTTCGAATCTAATTGGATAAAAAAACAAACATCCATTCAATTCAATCTCGCTGGAAAATCGCTGAAATGTTAACAATGTCTGCTGTTATCAATCAGCCAGAAAGCACAGGTGATAACGAGATACGCTCGGAGCTGTGGAACTGCAGATCCTGTTGGGTCGATTTATCCCACTTCACAGTAATGATCTCTCGCCCTCAGCCTCCCTGTTATTTTGGAGAACGTGCTGGATTTACACATTATTTGCCCATCAAACCCGACACAGAAATTTAGGGCTGATGATTAACAGCGCAGGTGTCCCATTAACAATGAGACCATGAATAAAACGGCAAGCAACCTCCCTGGCTCGGAAAAGGAACAATTTAAACTATAATACGAAAGTAAAGTAAAGTAGGGACAGCACAGTAGCATAATGGTTAGCACAGCTGCTTCACAGCTCCAGGGTCCCAGGTTTGATTCCCCGCTGGGTCACTGTGCGGAGTCTGCACGTTCTCCCCGTGTCTGCGTGGGTTTCCTCCGGGTGCTCCGGTTTCCTCCCACAGGCCAACGAGAGGCGAGGCCATATTGGATTTGGTACTGGGTAATGAACCAGGACAGGTGTTAGATTTGAAGGTAGGTGAGCACTTTGGTGATAGTGACCACAATTCGATTAAGTTTACTTTAGTGATGGAAAGGGATAGGTATATACTGCAGGGCAAGAGTTATATCTGGGGGAAAGGCAATTATGATGCGATGAGGCAAGACTTAGGATGCATCAGATGAAGAGGAAAACTGCAGGGGATGGGCACAATGGAAATGTGGAGCTTGTTCAAGGAACAGCTACTGCGTCTCCTTGATAAGTATGTACCTGTCAGGCAGGGAGGAAGTGGTCGAGCAAGGGAACCGTGGTTTACTAAAGCAGTCGAAACACTTGTCAAGAGGAAGAAGGAGGCTTATGTAAAGATGAGACATGAAGGTTCAGTTAGGGCGCTCGAGAGTTACAAGTTAGCTAGGAAGGACCTAAAGAGAGAGCTAAGAAGAGCCAGGGGGGGACATGAGGAGTCTTTGGCAGGTAGGATCAAGGATAACCCTAAAGCTTTCTATAGATATGTCAGGAATAAAAGAATGATTAGGGTAAGAGTAGGGCCAGTCAAGGACAGTAGTGGGAAGTTGTGCGTGGAGTCCGAAGAGTTAGGAGAGGTGCTAAATGAATATTTTTCGTCAGTATTCACACAGGAAAAAGACTATGTTGTCGAGGAGAATACTAAGATTCAGGCTACTAGACTAGAAGGGCTTGAGGTTCATAAGGAGGAGGTGTTAGCAATTCTGGAAAGTGTGAAAATAGATAAGTCCCCTGGGCTGGATGGGATTTATCCTAGGATTCTCTGGGAAGCTAGGGAGGAGATTGCTGAGCCTTTGGCTTTGATCTTTAAGTCATCTTTGTCTACAGGAATAGTGCCAGAAGACTAGAGGATAGCAAATGTTGTCCCCTTGTTCAAGAAGGGGAATAGAGACAACCCCGGTAACTATAGACCAATGAGCCTTACTTCTGTTGTGGGCAAAATCTTGGAAAGGTTTATAAGAGATAGGATGTATAATCATCTGGAAAGGAATAATTTGATTAGAGATAGTCAACACGGTTTTGTGAAGGGAAGGTTGTGCCTCACAAACCTTATTGAGTTCTTTGAGAAGGTGACCAAACAGGTGGATGAGGGTAAAGCAGTTGATGTGGTGTATATGGATTTAAGTAAAGCGTTTGATAAGGTTCTCCAAGGTAGGCTACTGCAGAAAATACGGAGGCATGGGATTCAGGGTGATTTAGCAGTTTGGATCAGAAATTGGCTAGCTGGAAGAAGACAAAGGGTGGTGGTTGATGGGAAATGTTCAGACTGGAGTCCAGTTACTAGTGGTGTACCACAAGGATCTGTTTTGGAGCCACTGCTGTTTGTCATTTTTATAAATGACTTGGAGGAGGGCGTAGAAGGATGGGTGAGTAAATTTGCAGATGACACTAAAGTCGGTGGAGTTGTGGACAGTGCGGAAGGATGTTACAAGTTACAGAGGGACATAGCTAAGCTGCAGCGCTGGGCTGAGAGGTGGCAAATGGAGTTTAATGCAGAAAAGTATGAGGTGATTCATTTTGGAAGGAATAACAGGAAGACAGAGTACTGGGCTAATGGTAAGATTCTTGGCAATGTGGATGAGCAGAGAGATCTCGGTGTCCATGTACATAGATCTCTGAAAGTTGCCACCCAGGTTGAAAGGGTTGTTAAGAAGGCGTACGGTGTGTTAGCTTTTATTGGTAGAGGGATTGAGTTTCGGAGCCATGAGGTCATGTTGCAGCTGTATAAAACTCTGGTGCGGCCGCATTTGGAGTATTGTGTGCAATTCTGGTCGCCGCATTATAGGAAGGATGTGGAAGCATTGGAAAGGGTGCAGAGGAGATTTACCAGAATGTTGCCTGGTATGGAGGGAAGATCTTATGAGGAAAGGCTGAGGGACTTGAGGCTGTTTTCGTTAGAGAGAAGAAGGTTAAGAGGTGACTTAATTGAGGCATACAAGATGATCAGAGGATTGGATAGGGTGGACAGTGAGAGCCTTTTTCCTCGGATGGTGATGTCTAGCACGAGGGGACATAGCTTTAAATTGAGGGGAGATAGATATAGGACAGATGTCAGAGGTAGGCTCTTTACCCAGAGAGTAGTGAGGGCGTGGAATGCCCTGCCTGCAACAGTAGTGGACTCGCCAACATTAAGGACATTCGAATGGTCATTGGATAGACATATGGACGATAAAGGAATAGTGTAGATGGGCTTTAGAGTGGTTTCACAGGTCGGCGCAACATCGAGGGCCGAAGGGCTTAATGTTCTATGTTCTAAAGATGTGCAGGTCGGTGGATTGACCACTCTAAATTGCCTTAGTGTCCAAAAAAAGGTTAAGTGGGGTTACTGGGATAGGGTGGAGGTGTGGGCTTGGGTAGGGTGCTCTTTCCAAGGGCTGGTGCAGACCTGATGGGCCAAATGGCCTCCTTCTGCACTGTAAATTCTCTGATTCTCTGATTCTATGATAAAATCCTGCAGATGCTGGAAATGTGAAATAAAAACAAAAAATGCTAGAAATACTCAGCAGGTCAGGCAGATCTGAGGAGAGGGAAAATTAACGTTTCCGGTCAGTGCTCTTTCATCAGGAGAGTTTAATTTGCTCAGTTCCAACCCTTCGGACAGTGAATCAATGCTCGAGATTTTACAAATTTTTAACAATGTTTCTTACTTTTTCTCTCTCTTAATCCAATCTTTCTTTCCCTCTCTTTATTTCTCTTTCTGGACCTGATCTGACTCGAACTGTCCAGCTTCATTTCCTTGTCCAGCTTCATCTCCATTCTGAAACCACAGGGGTAAAGGAGGAACACTGGTTCCGTCGTTCACTGAGGTCCCAGATGCTCCATTCCTTCACTGCCCATTACCAGTAAGTCAAAAGGACCAGTGATCTTTGAGCTGAAGTCTAACTAATGGGGCCCCACTCGAGCAACATTTCTCCCATTTACATCTTTTTTCCTTCCCATCTAATTTAAGAATTTTGGACATTAATGATGGTATTGTTACACAATTATTTTACTATCTTTTTGGTGTAGCCAGTAATTCCCTCAATCTCACTTGCAATAACTGTTGATGTCAATGAGCTAATAATCAGCAGTGGGAATTCATAAATACCGACTACACCCAGCCCCTTACGTTGGCTCAGCTAATGACACTTCAGGAGTGGGATTGAATATACACTGTATACAGGTCAAAGATTCGCAGTAAACGGCCTCCAAAATCTCACCAACTTTGACAGGACCAGAACAATTGTACCTGATTGGTCGGACCCTGCTCACAAATGTCCTTCACCCCCGCAACAAACTCATCCTCTACTTTGTCAGGTGTGCCCTAATTTTAATAATAATAATTGTTTATTGTCACAAGTAGGCTTCAATGAAGTCACTGTGAAAAGCCCCTAGTCGCCACATTCCGGCACCTGTTTGGGGAGGCTGGTGCGGGAATTGAACCCGCGCTGCTGCCTTGTTCTGCATTACAAGCAGCTGTTTAGCCCACTTTGCTAAACCAGCCCCTAAAGCACCACCTTCAGCTGCAACAGCCCCAGTCTCACACGAGGTTGAGGCATTCATCCTCCTCAGCACCCCAGACCACAAACCCCCCCTCCAGTCCCATCACTGACCCCCCCTTCCAGCCCCATCACTGACCCCCCCTCCAGCTCCATCACTGACCCCCCCTCCAGCTCCATCACTGACCCCCCTCCAGCTCCATCACTGACCCCCCCTTCCAGCCCCATCACTGACCCCCCCTCCAGCTCCATCACTGACCCCCCCTCCAGCTCCATCACTGACCCCCCTCCAGCTCCATCACTGACCCCCCCCCTTCCAGCCCCATCACTGACCCCCCCTCCAGCTCCATCACTGACCCCCCCTCCAGCTCCATCACTGACCCCCCTCCAGCTCCATCACTGACCCCCCCTTCCAGCCCCATCACTGACCCCCCCTCCAGCTCCATCACTGACCCCCCCTCCAGCTCCATCACTGACCCCCCTCCAGCTCCATCACTGACCCCCCCCTTCCAGCCCCATCACTGACCCCCCCTCCAGCTCCATCACTGACCGCCCCCTCCAGCTCCATCACTGACCCCCCCTCCAGCTCCATCACTGACCCCCCCTCCAGCTCCATCACAGACCCACCCTCTCCAGCTCCCTCACTGACCCCCCTCCAGCTCGTTCACTGACCCCCCCTCCAGCTCCATCACTGACCCCCCCTCCAGCACCATCACTGACCCCCCCTCCAGCTCCATCACTGACCCCCCTCCAGCCCCATCACTGACCCCCCTCCAGCCCCATCACTGACCCCCCCTCCAGCCCCATCACTGACCCCCCCCTCAGCCCCATCACTGACCCCCCCTCCAGCCCCATCACTGACCCCCCCTCCAGCTCCAACACTGATCCCCCTCCAGCTCCATCACTGACCCCCCTCCAGATCCATCACTGACCCCCCTCTCCAGCTCCATCACTGACCCCCCTCTCCAGCTGATCACTGACCCCCCCTCCAGCTCCATCACTGACCCCGCCTCCAGCTCCCTCACTGACCCCCCCCCTCCAGCCCCATCACTGACCCCCCCCTCCAGCCCCATCACTGACCCCCCCCCTCCAGCCCCATCACTGACCCCCCCCCTCCAGCCCCATCACTGACCCCCCCTCCAGCTCCATCACTGAACACCCCCTCCAACCCCAACACTGACCCTCCCCTCCAGCTCCCTCACTGACCCCCCCTCCAGCCCCATCACTGACCCCCCCTCCAGCTCCCTCACTGACCCCCCCCCTCAAGTCCCATCTCTGGCACCCCCCTCCAGCCCCAACACTGACCACCCCTCCAGCTCGATCACTGACCCCCCTTGAGTCCCATCACTGACCCCCCCCTCCAGCTCCATTACTGACCCCCCCTCCAGCCCCATCACTGACCCCCCCCCTCCAGCTCCCTCACTGACCCCCCCTCCAGCCCCATCACTGGCACCCCCCTCCAGCCCCATTACTGACCCCCCCCACCCCTCCAGCCCCATCACTGACCCCCCCTCCAGCTCCATCACTAACCCCCCTCCAGCCCCATCACTGACCCCCCCCATCCAGCTCCATCATTGACCCCCCCTCCAGCTCCATCACTGACCCCCCCTCCAGCCCCATCACTGACCCCCCCCTCCAGCTCCATCACTGACCCGCCCTCCAGCTCCATCACTGACCCCCCCTCCAGCCCCATCACTGACCCCCCCTCCAGCCCCATCACTGACCCCCCCATCCAGCCCCATCACTGACCCCCCCCTCCAGCCCCGTCACTGAACCCCCCCTCCAGCCCCATCACTGACCCCCCTTCCAGCCCCATCACTGACCCCCTCCAGCTCCCTCACTGATCCCCCCCTCCAGCCCCATCACTGACCCCCCCACCCCTCCAGCCCCATCACTGACCCCCTCTCCAGCTCCATCACTGACCCCCCCTCCAGCCCCATCACTGACCCCCCCTCCAGCTCCATCACTGACCCCCCCTCCAGCCCCATCACTGACCCCCCCCTCCAGCTCCCTCACTGACCCCCCCCCTCAAGCCCCATCTCTGGCACCCCCCTCCAGCCCCATCACTGACCCCCCACCCCTCCAGCCCCATCACTGACCCCCCCTCCAGCTCCATCACTGACCCCCCCTCCAGCCCCATCACTGACCCCCCCATCCAGCTCCATCACTGACCCCCCCTCCAGCTCCATCACTGACCCCCCTCCAGCTCCATCACTGACCCCCCCTCCAGCCCCATCACTGACCCCCCATCCAGCTCCATCACTGACCCCCCCTCCAGCCCCATCACTGACCCCCCCATCCAGCCCCATCACTGACCCCCCCCCTCCAGCCCCATCACTGAACCCCCCCCTCCAGCTCCATCACTGACCCCCCCTCCAGCCCCATCACTGACCCCCCTCCAGCCCCATCACTGACCCCCCCTCCAGCTCCCTCACTGACCCCCCCCTCCAGCCCCATCACTGACCCCCCCTCCAGCTCCATCACTGACCACCCCTCCAGCCCCATCACTGACCCCCCCTCCAGCTCCATCACTGACCCCCCCTCCAGCCCCATCACTGACCCCCCCTCCAGTTCCCTCACTGACACCCCCTCCAGCCCCATCACTGACCCCCCCCCATCCAGCTCCATCACTGACCCCCCCTCCAGCCCCATCACTGACCCCCCCTCCAGCCCCATCACTGATACCCTCCTCCAGCTCGATCATTGACCCCCCCTCCAGCTCCATCACTGACCACTCCCCCCAGCCCCATCACTGACCACCCCCCCCAGCCCCATCACAGACCCCCCCCCAGCCCCATCACTGACCCCCCCCCTCCAGCCCCATCACTGAACCCCCCCCTCCAGCTCCATCACTGACCCCCCCTCCAGCCCCATCACTGACCCCCCTCCAGCCCCATCACTGACCCCCCCTCCAGCTCCCTCACTGACCCCCCCCTCCAGCCCCATCACTGACCCCCCCTCCAGCTCCATCACTGACCACCCCTCCAGCCCCATCACTGACCCCCCCTCCAGCTCCATCACTGACCCCCCCTCCAGCCCCATCACTGACCCCCCCTCCAGTTCCCTCACTGACACCCCCTCCAGCCCCATCACTGACCCCCCCCCATCCAGCTCCATCACTGACCCCCCCTCCAGCCCCATCACTGACCCCCCCTCCAGCCCCATCACTGATACCCTCCTCCAGCTCGATCATTGACCCCCCCTCCAGCTCCATCACTGACCACTCCCCCCAGCCCCATCACTGACCACCCCCCCCAGCCCCATCACAGACCCCCCCCCAGCCCCATCACTGACCCCCCCAGCCCCATCACTGACAGCCCCAACACTGACCCCCCTCCAGCCCCATCACTGACCCCCCCCCCCCAGCCCCATCACTGACCCCCCCCTCCAGTTCCCTCCCTGACCCACCTCCTCCAGCTCCATCACTGACCCCCCTCCAGCTCCATCACTGACCCCCCCTCCAGCTCCATCACTGACCCCCCTCCAGCCCCATCACTGACCCCCCCCTCCAGCTCCCTCCCTGACCCCCCTCCTCCAGCCCCATTACTGACCCCCCCTCCAGATCCATCACTGACCCCCCCTCCAGCTCCCTCCCTGACCCCCCCCTCCTCCAGCTCCATCACTGACCCCCCCTCCAGCCCCATCACTGACCCCCCCTCCAGCTCCATCACTGACCCCCCCTCCAGCTCCATCACTGACCCCCCCCTCCAGCCCCATCACTGACCCCCCTCCAGCTCCATCACTGACCCCCCCCTCCAGCTCCATCACTGACCCCCCCCTCCAGCCCCATCACTGACCCCCCCACCCCTCCAGCTCCCTCCCTGACCCCCCCTCCTCCAGCCTCATCACTGACACCCCCTCCAGCCCCATCACTGACCCCCCCTCCAGCCCCATCACTGACCCCCCCCCCCTCCAGCCCCATCACTGACACCCCCCCTCCAGCCCCATCACTGACCCCCCCTCTAGCCCCATCACTGACACCTCCCTCCAGCCCCATCACTGACCCCCCCCCCCTCCAGCTCCATCACTGACCCCCCCTCCAGCTCCATCACTGACCCCCCCTCCAGCTCCATCACTGACACCTCCCTCCAGCCCCATCACTGACCCCCCCTCCAGCTCCATCACTGACCCCCCCCTCCAGCTCCATCACTGACACCCCCCTCCAGCTCCATCACTGACCCCCCCCCTCCAGCTCCATCACTGACACCCCCCTCCAGCTCCATCACTGACACCCCCCTCCAGATCCATCACTGACCCCCCCCCCTCCAGTTCCATCACTGACCCCCCCTCCAGCTCCATCACTGATACCCCCCTCCAGCTCCATCACTGACCCCCCCCTCCAGCTCCATCACTGACACATCCCCCTCCAGCATCGAGAAAGGCGGCGACACCGGAAAACCCGTCTTTGCAAAGTCCCGCATCTGCAGATACATAAGGGCTCCCCCCACCCAGTGGAATCCCAGCTTCTCCATCAACTCTGCACTGTAAGACTCGCTGATTGTGTGATAAACAGCAACTTCATAGAAGTGCAGAAGGAGGCTATTCGGCCCACCGTGTCTGCACTGGCCCTTGGAAAGAGCACCCTACCTAAGCCCACACCACCCTATCCCCGTAACCCAGTAACCCCACCTAACATTTTGAACACTTAGGGGCAATTTAGCATGGCCAATCCACCTAACCTGCACATCTTTAGACTGTGGGAGGAAACCGGAAAACCCGGAGGAAACCCACGCAGACACGGGGCGAAAGTGCAAACTCCGCACAGTTACCCGAGGCAGGAATGGCCCAGAATAATGTTCTTGTCGGATGGCCTGATTTATTACAAGAACACTTGTAGCTAAAGCTATAAATGATTTATTAACATTAACCACGGGTAAACTATATACAAGACAACAGATGAAAAACAGTAAAATCATGCCAAGCAACCTCTCTCTTCAACTTCCTCCAGCCAGTCTGAGGTCAGCTGACTTTAACATTCACATATACTAGTGAGACTCCTAGTGGTCAATCAGTGAATTACAACACAACTGTGATACCGCTACACCTGGGACCCTGGAACTGTGAGGCAGCAGTGCTCACCCCTGTGCCACTGTGCTGAATGGCCTATTTCTGTACATAGATTTTATGCAACTCAATAAATAGCCAAGTAACACAAACCATTCCAGTTTTAATTCTAGTTAAAATTGCACATTTCTTTGTGAGGACAATTAAAGTGGATTTAGCCATTTCCCAGTCCTTCTGTGAATTCCCCTCATCTACAAAAACCACGTGAAAGAGCAGCCTGTAAAAGCCAGATCCTGTTTAACTGTCATCGTCTTTACTGCAACATGTACTTGGTAAGAATCAGTCACTTACTCCTGCTCTCTTCTCAGGGAGGTCCTGGCACTTTGTGCGTGAGCGAGAATAAACCACTGCAGGACGGTAGGGTCACAGGTGACTGGCACGTTCAGCTGGCCCGCTCTCAGGAGGCTGGGAGCAGAAGAATGACTGGAATGACAGAACAGCACGGTTTAGTGTCAGCAATGGAGGGGCAGGAAAAAGTGGAAATCTCTCCTTGCCTTTCACAAATTCATGATATCTCCAGATGTTTCCCACCCTGAGCCACACTGTACAAAGTCCAGTCATTGTTGCAATGTAGGAACACAGCTGCCAATTCTGCACAGCAACATCCCACCAACGGCAATGTGATAATGACCAGGTCATCAGTTTTTGTGATGTCGGTTGAGTGATAAATATCGTCCAGGACATTGGGGAGAGGTCCCCTGTCACCTTCAAATAATGAGATCTGTAATGTCCAACTCTCCCGCCTGTTAAACACTTCTCCCAACTTTGGCTCCCATTACCGACATGAAAAGGTCTCTGGATAGAGATCGAGGTTAGTAATGTGACTGATGTTTCTCCTCTCAGCGGCCAGGATTGCTTTCAACCATTCAAACCTGGCATTTTTTTGAAATTTGTGGGAATTAAACCTCACATTGGAAAATGCAATAACTAATAACATGGATGGCACGGTGGCACAGTGGTTAGTACTACTGCCTCACAGCACCAGTTCAATTCCGGCCTCGGGTGACTGTCTGCGGGGAGTTTGCACGTTCTCCCCGTGTCTGCGTGGGTTTCCTCCGGGTGCTCCGGTTTCCTCCCACAGTCCAAAGATGTGTAGGTTAGGTGGATTGGCCAGGATAAATTACCCCTTAGTGTCCAAGGCTGTACAGGTTAGGTGGGGTGATGGGGATAGGGTAGGGGGAGTGGGTCTAGGTGCTCTTTCAGAGGATCGGCCTCCTTCTGTATTGTAGGAATTCTGCGATTCTTTGATAATTGAGACACCGAGTATTTAAATATCAGTATTTAAAAACTATGAAAATGAATGCATTTCCTGCAAGAGGTTTCTCCCAGTGGAAGTCAAGTCGTCAATAACACAAATTCAACAAACTTGGAGCTAAATTCAACTCAAAGGCCAAGGGCCTCATTGAGTGACTCTCGTTCGCATATATGATTGGCCAAATCATCAATGGACTGTCCGGAGAACCCACCCCCTTCACCGTCCCATCCCCAAACACACAGAAGCCACATTCCACAGCATCACCAATGTACAATATACTGGATGTACAATAGGCAGTTTGAATTCAGTGCCTTGCCATTTTGTTGGTCCAATTCTGCTTGAAGATAGCGTCAACATGGACCTGGCACAAGTGAGTGAGCCACCGGGGAGGGTTTCATGTTCTGAGACACAAGCACAACATTCCCTTCCTCCTGTGTGACTTCACTCACTCACTGAGCAGAAAGAGCTACCGAGGGAATTACTCACTTTTCCAGGATTATTTGCAGCCCTTTTAGACTCCGTGGGTGGAAGAGAGGTTGAGTGACAGTCACATTCTGATGGAAGGTCTTTAACATCCTGTAATAATCCTCAAGCATCAAGGTTGGCTGAAGGTCTTCATTATAAATTAACTCGACATCTCCCAGAAGGTAGCTGGTCCTCTCTTTCAACACAGAAAGGTGGCTGTGAAGATCAGAGTAGAAGGGCAACCTGTCCAATAGCTTCAAGTAATAACAGATTAAATGTTTACTGCACTACTACGTGGTGAATAATTCCACACCTTAAACATTTTACAGATGCCCTTGTTACCTCTGGGCTGGACAATCCCCAAACTCCCCTGGCCAGCGGCCCCCATCCTCCACTTCTGTTCCATCCTCTTCGACTCATCCGAGACTCTGCCCCAGTTGTCCCAAGTCCCATTCACCCATCGCCTCCTGTGCTTGCTGACATCCACTGGCTCCCAGTCTGGAGGTGCACACACTTCAAAATTGCATCCTCGAATCCATACATGGCCTCGCCCCCTCCCTATCCCCGTAATCACCTCCGGACCTACAGTCCTCCGCGATCTCTGCGTTCCTCCTATTCTGGCCACTTGAGTATCCCCGATTTCCTTCAATCCACCACTGGCGGCCATGCCTTCAGCTGCCTGGACCCTAAGCTCAGGAATTCCCTCCCGAAACGTTGACCAGAGAGAATGATCTAATTGTTCGTGTCAATATATTAAATATAAAAAGGTATGTATTTTCCTAAAGTGTTGTCTTCACCGTTAATTTCACTTACTTTTCTCCAGTGATGATGGACGTCCACTGTCCCCAACATAATCTGCCCAGCTGCATTCATTCCGGAGTTATCCCCAAAGATTAGAGTACATCCTGTGAAGGGAACAACCAAACGCAGAGGGAGTGAAAGGTTTGCTTCAACATTCATACTGTAGAAGATACATCACAGAGTTCCATTCTAAACTGGTCAGGCTCTCACCTGGGGTCCCGTCCTGGGCCTCACACCTCAGGAAGGAGGGATTAGCCTTGGAGGGCAAACAGCACGGATTCATCAGGATGATCCCATAATTAAATTGGTTAAATTGCGAGGACAAGTTGTACAGGCTAATCTTGTGTTTCCTCAAATACCCTCCCTGCAAAAAAACGTGCTTGTCAGGTGAATTGGACATTCTGATTTCTCCCTCTGCGTACCCAAACAGGTGCTGGAGTGTTGGGTTAGAGAGTTCTTTGTTCCCCATTATGCATTCCCCTGTTTCTGACTGTAAGGGACCTACATTTGTCTTCACCAATCTTTTTATTTTCACGTACCTATAGAAACTTTACAGGCAGTTTTTAAGGTCCCTGTAAGCTCACTCTCGTACTCTATTTTCCCCTTCTTAATCAATCCCTTGTCCTTTTTGCTGAATTCTAAACTGTTCCTAATCCCCAGGTCTGTTGTTTTTTTTTTCTTGGCCAAATTGTATGCCTCTTCCTTGGATCAAATACTGCCTCTAATTTCCGTTGTAAACCATGGTTTGGCTACCTTTGGCGTTTTACTTTTGTGCCAGACAGGAATAAACAATTGTTGCACTTCCCCCATGCGATTGCCTATCCACTGTTATCCCTTAAACTAACATTTCCCAATCCATCATAGCCAACTCGCACCTCACACCATCGTAAATTCCTTTATTTAGATTCAGGACCCTATTCTCAGAATCAACTATATCACTTTCCAACTTGATGAAGAATTCTATCATATTATGGTCGCTCATCCCGAAGGGGCCTCACCCAATTAGATTGCCAATGATTCTGTTCTCATCACACAGTACCCAGTCTCGGATGGCCTGTTCTCTAGTCGGCTCCTCAACATATTGATCCACAAACACTCCAGGAAATCCTCCTCTTCCTAAATACTGAATATCCCTGGATGTTCAGTTCCCATCCCTGCAGCCATGTCTCTGTAATCCTGAGTATATCATACCCGTTTGCATTTATTTGCGCGATTAATTCATCCACTTTAATGCTAATGTTCTGTGCGTTAACCACAAAGCCTTAAGGCTGGTCTTTTTACTTGTCCTGGAGGATAGGAACAAAAGGCAAGAAGGGGAATAAGAAAAGTGATAGGCAGAGAATCAAGGGTCAGAATCAAACAATATTTTTCACTGTGACCCTGTTTGATTCTGACCCTTGATTTCTCTGCCCATCACTTTTCTTATTCCCCTTCTTGCCTTTTGTTCCTATCCTTGATTCCCCTTCTCTGACTCCTTGCATAGGCTCAGCCCCCTGCCATTTTAGTTTAAACCCTCCCCAACTACTCTAACAAATACTCCGCCAGGACATCAGTCCTGGTCCTGCCCAGGGACAACCCGTCCAGTTGTACTGGTCCCACCTCCACTAGAACCGGTCCCAATGTCCCAGGAACTTTCCCAGGAAAGTTACATTCTGCTAAGCCATGAAATCAAATGAGGTCAATGTAACGAGGCTAAAGATGGTGTGCAGGATGAGCTTCTTTTGGGGTTTTACTTGCGTGCCAGATATCTGCTGTGAACATGTATTTATTAGAGGACAAACCTTTGACATTGCACAATACTGTAGAGTTCTGCTTGGCAAAGCGAGCGAGGCTGTGAAGTTGGCTACATCGATGAGCTACTCCCCAAGTTCTCTGCCACCTAGACCAGGAACAGAATTAAAACCAAGTTACCCAGGATAGACTTTAGTCCACGCACGAGAATTGAGAAATATTTCTGAGGCTTGTTGGAAACCAATGTGAGAAATGGCATTTATATGTTTTGCTGTGAACAATCTGGTGCCAGTGAGCACCAGACAGTCTCAATTCCTCTGAGTGCAAAGGTAGTGGGTTCAAGGCCCATCCCAGAGACCTCAGCACAAATTCCATGCTGACACTCCCAGTGCAACTCTGAGGGAGAGCTGCACTGCCAGAGGGTCTACTTTTCAGTTAAGACATTAATCCAAGGACACACCAACCCTCTCAGATTGATGTAAAATATTCCAAGGTCAATATTTCAAATAAAATGATTGTTATTGCTGCAATTAAAGAAATAATTTGACTAAATGTGTGCAAAGTATTATGTACACGGTGACCCTTAGTAACGGGGTGGGATTCACAGCGTGAACAACAACAACCTGTATTCATTTGGCACCTTAATGCGGTTACATGTCCCAAGGATATCCTTTAAAGGATTGTTAACAACAAAATCTGACACTGAGTCTGACCATGGCTACAGGACAGATACTCTCACCGTGGTCAGAGGTAGGTTATCAGGCCTGAGTTAAAGGAGGAGAGGCAGGTAGCAGGCAGAGGTTTAGGGAGGGTTTAGAGTTTAAGAGGCCAGGCAGCTGAAGGGCAGAGTCACCAAGGGTGGTGCAAGGGTAGGGGCGGCACGGTGGCACAGTGGGTTAGCACTGCTGTCTCACAGCTCCAGGGTACCAGGTTCGATTTCGGCTTGGGTCACTGTCTGTGCAGAGTCTGCACATCCTCCCCGTGTCTGCGTGGGTTTCCTCCAGGTGTCCGGTTTCCTCCCACAGTCCAAAGATGTGCAGGTTAGGTGAATTGGCCGTGATAAATTTCCCCTTAGTGTCCAAAGGTTATGTGGGGTTATGGGGATAGGGTGGGGCAGTGGGGCCTGGGTAGGGTGCTCTTTCAGAGGGTCGGTACAGATTCGATGGATCGAATGGCCTCCTTCTGCACTGTAGGGATTCAATGAATTTCTATAAATTGATGTTAGGCATGCCCAAGAGGTCAAAATTGGAGGAATGCAGAGAAACTGCAGGGTTGTGGGATTGGAGATTATAGAGATAGGGTGGAGGAGGTTATAGAGATAGGGTGGAGGAGGTTATAGAGATAGGGTGGAGGGGGTTATAGAGATAGGGTGGAGGAGGTTATAGAGATAGGGTGGAGGAGGTTATAGAGATAGGGTAGAGGAGGTTATAGAGATAGGGTGGAGGAGGTTATAGAGATAGGGTGGAGGAGGTTATAGAGATAGGGTGGAGGAGGTTATAGAGATAGGGTGGAGGAGGTTATAGAGATAGGGTGGAGGAGGTTATAGACATAGGGTGGAGGAGGTTATAGAGATAGGGTGGAGGAGGTTATAGAGATAGGGTGGAGGACGTTATAGAGATAGGGTGGCGGAGGTTATAGAGATAGGGTGGAGGAGGTTATAGAGATAGGGTGGCGGAGGTTATAGAGATAGGGTGGAGGAGGTTATAGAGATAGGGTGGAGGAGGTTATAGACATAGGGTGGAGGAGGTTATAGAGATAGGGTGGAGGAGGTTATAGAGATAGGGTGGAGGAGGTTATAGAGATAGGGTGGAGGAGGTTATAGAGATAGGGTGGAGGAGGTTATAGAGATAGGGTGGAGGGGGTTATAGAGATAGGGTGGAGGGGGTTATAGAGATAGGGTGGAGGAGGTTATAGAGATAGGGTGGAGGAGGTTATAGAGATAGGGTGGAGGAGGTTATAGACATAGGGTGGAGGAGGTTATAGACATAGGGTGGAGGAGGTTATAGAGATAGGGTGGCGGAGGTTATAGAGATAGGGTGGAGGAGGTTATAGACATAGGGTGGAGGAGGTTATAGACATAGGGTGGAGGAGGTTATAGAGATAGGGTGGCGGAGGTTATAGAGATAGGGTGGAGGAGGTTATAGAGATAGGGTGGAGGAGGTTATAGACATAGGGTGGAGGATGTTATAGAGATATGGTGGAGGAGGTTATAGAGATAGGGTGGAGGAGGTTATAGAGATAGGGTGGAGGAGGTTATAGAGATAGGGTGGAGGAGGTTATAGAGATAGGGTGGAGGAGGTTATAGACATAGGGTGGAGAGGGTTATAGAGATAGGGTGGAGGGGGTTATAGAGATAGGGTGGAGGAGGTTATAGAGATAGGGTGGAGGAGGTTATAGACATAGGGTGGAGGAGGTTATAGACATAGGGTGGAGGAGGTTATAGAGATAGGGTGGCGGAGGTTATAGAGATAGGGTGGAGGAGGTTATAGACATAGGGTGGAGGAGGTTATAGACATAGGGTGGAGGAGGTTATAGAGATAGGGTGGCGGAGGTTATAGAGATAGGGTGGAGGAGGTTATAGAGATAGGGTGGAGGAGGTTATAGACATAGGGTGGAGGATGTTATAGAGATATGGTGGAGGAGGTTATAGAGATAGGGTGGAGGAGGTTATAGAGATAGGGTGGAGGAGGTTATAGAGATAGGGTGGAGGAGGTTATAGAGATAGGGTGGAGGAGGTTATAGACATAGGGTGGAGAGGGTTATAGAGATAGGGTGGAGGGGGTTATAGAGATAGGGTGGAGGAGGTTATAGAGATAGGGTGGAGGAGGTTATAGAGATAGGGTGGAGGAGGTTATAGAGATAGGGTGGAGGGGGTTATAGAGATAGGGTGGAGGAGGTTATAGAGATAGGGTGGAGGAGGTTATAGAGATAGGGTGGAGGAGGTTATAGAGATAGGGTGGAGGAGGTTATAGACATAGGGTGGAGGAGGTTATAGAGATAGGGTGGAGGAGGTTATAGAGATAGGGTGGAGGAGGTTATAGAGATAGGGTGGAGGAGGTTATAGACATAGGGTGGAGGAGGTTATAGAGATAGGGTGGAGGGGGTTATAGAGATAGGGTGGAGGAGGTTATAGAGATAGGGTGGAGGAGGTTATAGAGAAAGCTCTGGAATAGCTGACTGTGGATGTAACAAAAACATGGATGAGGGTTTCAGCAGTGGATAGGCTGAGCCCTGGGCAGAGAGCGGAGATGTTACAGGGGTGGAAGCTGGCGGGCTTGCTGATGGGAGGCGGTATGGGGTCAGGAGCTCAGCCGGGGTCAAATGGGCCACGGAGATCGCTGACAGTCTGCTTCAGCCTCAGAATGTGCAACATCATTGATCCGAACCGGGTTAAAGATGCACAAAAATCAGCAAGGAGTGGGTCTCTGAGCTACGGTGCCAATCAATACCCTACCTCATTTCACACCATTTATAACTCCCAAAATTCCCATACGTGACTTTCTTTCACATCTAACCTCCTTTTAGCATCAATACCTGATATCGTTTATCTCCAGTCGCTGACAAAGTTCTGTTTTTAAGCGATCAAGCTCATCTCTCAATGGAATACTGACAGATAACCTCTCAGAGGCAGACTCTCGGTTTTTATGTAGCCACGACCTGCAAAGTGAATATTAACTTCAGTTTGTCATCAATACTCTCCCAACAGGATCTCTGGTTTCCTCAAAACTGCCCCGGAACTAACAAAACACACAGTAGAATTGAGCTCCTACAACATCGATTAGAGGGAATTAACAGACCACTTAACCAAAACCATCACCCTATACAAATCGCAGCATTATCAGCTTCAACACAACATTCGCTGATCACTTCGGTGCTGCCTTCATTTACAAAAGAATGATACAGTGGTTAGCACTGCTGCCTCACAGTTCCAAGGATCCAGGATCAATTCCGGCCTCGGGTGACTGTTTGTGTGGAGTTTGCACTTTCTCCCCGTGTCTGCGTGGGTTTCCTCCGGGTTTCCTCCCACAGTCCAAAGACGCACAGATTAGGTGGATTGGTCACGCTAATAGAATGCCCCTTAGTTTTGGCCACGTACCAGTTGATCATGGGAGGAGATTTTAACTGTGTCCTGGAGCCGAGGGTGGATAGCTCGAGCCCCAGGTCGATGGGTAGGGTACAAATGGCAAGGGAGCTGGGGGGGTTTATGGAGAGGATGGGTATGGTGGATCCATGGCGCTTTCAGAACCCAGGGGGAAGGGAGTATTCCTTCTTTTCGCATGTTTATAAGGTGTATTCGAGGATTGATTACTTTGTAGTGAGTCAGGAGATTTTGGTTGGAGGGGGCAGAGTATGTGGGGATAGTTATCGCGGACCATGCACCCCACTGGCTGGAGATTCGGTTCAGATCGGGACGAGAGCAGAGGCCGGGGTGGAGGGTTGACTCAGTGTTGTCGGCGGTTGGAGGTTTCTGTGATAAGGTGTGGGTGACAGTTAAGGAATTGTGGAGTTGAATCAGAATGGGGTGGTGTCGACGGGCATTTTTTGGGAAGCACTGAAGGCAGTGGTCCGGGGAGAAATTATCTCATTTACGGTTCGTGCGAATAAGGAAAGGAGGGCGGAACATGACCTTCCAGTGAGCGAGATAGTGGAGGTGGACAGGGAATATTCGAGGGTGCCCACCGCGGAAGGATTGGCGAGGAGGAAAAAGTTGCAGGGCAATTTGACAGGCTGACAATGGGGAGGGCGGTAGGGCAACTGCGTAGGGCAAGAGGGGTGCAATACGAGTATGGGGAGAAGGCGAGCCGCATGCTGGCGCACCAGCTGCGGAGGCAGGCTGCATCCAGGTAAATATTGAAGATCCGGACTGGGGCTGGGGACGTGGTGTCAGAGCCAGGGAAGATAAATAAGGCATTTAGAGAGTATTACCAGGGACTTTATGAGGCAGACCCAGGAGGAGAGAAGGGGGACATGGGGTGGTTTCTGGACGAGCTAGAATTTCCCCAGGTGGAGGAAGCAAAGAGGCAGGCGTTGGAGGAGCCCCTAGGGCTGAGGGAGATGTGGATAGTATCAGGGGCATGAAGTCAGGGAAGGCCCCTGGGCCGGATGGGTACCCGGCAGAATTTTATCAGGAATTTGCAGCGGACCTGGCACCACTTCTGTTGGGGGCGTTTAATGAAGCGCTGGAGAAGGGGGAGTTGCCAGAACGATGAAGCAGGCAGTAATCACACTAATCCCCAAAAAAAAGGTGGAATGTGGGTCGGATAGACCCATATCACTATTGAACACAGATGTGAAAGTATTGGCTAAGTTGTTGGCGGGGATGATTGTGTCCCGGGGGTGGTTGCAGAAGATCAAACAGGCTTTGTGAAGGGCAGGCAGCTCGCCAGTCTGGAGGAGCTAAGGAAGAGGGTAGAGCTGCCGAGGGGTAGTGAGTTCAGGTATCTACAGGTTAGGGACTTTGCACGAAAGGTCTGGAAGGGGCTCCCTAGATTGCCGGGATACACCCTGCTGGAGCGACTGCTGCTTCCGGATGTGGAAGGGGAGGGAAGAATTGGGAATATATATAAGTGGCTGGGGGAGCAGGGAGGCGAGCGGGTGGTGAAGATCAAGGAGAAATGGGAAGCGGAGTTGGGAATGGAGATCAATCGGGGAGTATGGAGTGAGGCACTGAGAAGGGTAAATGGGACCTCCTCTTGTGCAAGGATGAGCCTGATACAGTTCAAGGTGGTGCACGGGGTGCATATGACTCGGGCGAGAATGAGTGGGTTCTTTCAGGGGGTAGTAGATGAGTGTGAAAGGTGTGGGCGGGGGCCAGCGAATCGTGCGCACATGTTTTGGGGTTGTGAAAAAGTGGGAAGAATCTGGGCGGGAGTGTTCGCGGACTTAGCCAGGATAGTGGAGGAGGGAGTGGACCCGGACCCTTTGGTGGCGATATTTGGGGTTTCAGAGAAGCCGAAGCTCATGGAGAGGAGGGAGGCCGATGTCTTGGCCTTCGCCTCTCTGATTGCACGGCGACAAATTTTGCTGGAGTGTTGGTCGGCATCGCCACCGGGGGTAGCAGCATGGTTGGGTGACCTGCTTGACTTCCTGCGGTTAGAGAAGATACAGTATGAGTTAAGGGGCTCAGCAGGGGGGTTTGAGAAAAGGGGGGGTATGTTTGTGGGGGGGGGGGGGGGGTGAAAAAGGAGGAAAATCTGTACAAACTGTATAGTTGATTGTTGGGAAGAGTGTTTCCCGGGGTGTTTATTTGCTGTAACTACTTTGATACAAGTTTGAATAAAATGCGTTTAAAAAAAAAAGAATGCCTCTGGTGTCACAAAGATGTGCAGGTTGGGTGGGGCTGGGGTGATCGGGTGGGGGAGTAGGTCAAGGTAGGGTGCTCCTACAGAGGGTCGCAGCAGACTCGATGGGCCCAACGGCCTACTTCTGCACGGCAGGGATTCTACGATTCTATGAAAATATAGAGATGTATGAAAGTTTGCCCGAAATTGCTTTTTTGCTTCACAAAGGTGGTAGAATAACGTAAACTGAACGGGTATTAAAGTGCAGCTGTGAGAATCTCATACCTGAAAGGATTGAGGTGGCAGGAAACAGATTCAAAAGTACATTTTCAAAAGAGAATTAGATTGAGTACTTGAAAAGGAAACATTTGCAGGTTATGGGGAAAGGCGAGAGTGAGACTAATTAAATAGTTATTTCAAAGAACCAGCAGATACGCTGGGCTGAATGGCCTCCTTCTGTCCTGGATGATTTCAATATATATATTTTTTGCAACCTAATCGTTTAGTTTTCAAGAAACAAGTAGTTTAATTGATTGCCGTTAGTAACTTGATGTCCCAAAGCAATGCATGGCCATTCCTGAAGTGCAGTCACTGTTGTAATGTATGAAACACGGCAGCCAATTTACACACAGCAAGATCCCACACACAGCAATGTGACGATGACTGGATAATCAGATTTTTGTGATATTGATTGAGGGATAAATATTGGATAGGACACCTGGGAGAACCCCACTTTTCCATTTCGAAATAGTCCCGTGGCATCTTTTACCTGCACCCGAGTGGGCAGATAGGGCCAAGGTTTAATGTTTCATCCAAAAGACAGCTCGGTCCTCTGACTGTTGTAGTAACCGGAAGGCTTTGCTCAGTGGAATTCCACAGGGCTCGCTCGGCAGCGGGCCCTTTGCTTTGCGTGGTATGTGGCAAAGACTTAGACTGCAACATAGGGGGCCATGATTAAGAAATTTACAGATGATACAAAAGTTGGCTGTGTGGCTAATAGAGAAGAAGAAAGCTGGAGACTGCAGGTACAACAAAGAAAAGTACAGCACAGGAACAGGCCCTTCCGGGGTCCGTATTCCTCTATTCCCATCCTATTCATGTATTTGTCAAGATGCCCCTTAAACGTCACTATCGTCCCTGCTTCCACCACCTCCTCCAGCAGTGAGTTCCCTCTGTGTAAAAAAACCTACCTCGTACGTCGCCTCTAAACCTTGCCCCTCGCACCTTAAACCTATGCCCCCTAGTAATTGACCCCTCTACCCTGGGGAAAAGTCTCTGACTATCCAGGAAGATATCAATGGAGTGGTCAGGTGGGCAGAAAAATGGGAAATGGAATGCAGTCGGGAGAAAATGAGGTAATGCATTTAGGGAGGGTAAACAAGGCAGGAGAAGACACTATAAATGGGAGAATACTCAGAATTGTAGGGGAAGAGAGGAATCTTAAGTGCATGCCCACACATTGCTGAAGATAGCAAGACATCCATCAGCTGGTTAAGAAGGCTGATGGGATGTTTGCCTTTATTAGATGTTGCACAGAATATAACAGCAGGGAGATTATGCTGGAAGTGTATAAAACGCTTGTTAGACAACAGCTAGGGAGAACTGTGTACAGTTTTGGTCACCACATTACAGGAAGGATGTGATCGATCGGTACTGGGAGTTTTACAATGATTTGGCCAGATATGGATAATTTTAGCAAATGAAAAGAATAGATAGGCTTTGGCACTGAGGAAGTTGAGGAGATTTAATTGAGGTGTATAAAATTATGAGGGTCAAAAACAGTGGATAGGAAGGACCTATTCCAAACAGCAGAGTGGACAATAACCAGGGGGCAGAGATTTAAAATGATTGGCAGAAGGGCAGCACGGTGGCACAGTGGTTAGCACTGCTGCCTCAAAGCGCTGAGGACCCAGGTTTAATCCCGGCTCTGGGTCACTGTCCGTGTGGAGTTTGCACATTCTCCCCGTGTTTGCGTGGGTTTCGCCCCCACAACCCAAAGATGTGCAGGGTAGGTGGATTGGCCGCGCTAAATTGCTCATTAATTGAAAAAAAAAGAAATCGGTACTTCAAATATATTTTAAAGTAATAAAGTGATTGGCAGAAAGATTCAAAGGGAGTTGAGAATTATTTCTCCCAGAGGGTGGTGGAGATCTGGAACTCACTGTCTGAAAGGGTTGTAGAGATGGGAACCCAGACAGAATTACTGACATATATGCAGTTTGAGGTGCTGTAATCTACAGGACTATGAACCACAAGCTGGACAGTCTATTCCAGCCAGCACAGAAACAATGAGCTGAAGGGCCTCCGTATGTGCCATAGATTTCAATGATTTGATGATTGCAGCACTCCCTCAGTACTGACCCTCTGACAGTGCAGCACTCCCTCAGTACTGACCCTCTGACAGTGCAGCACTCCCTCAGTACTGACCCTCTGACAGTGCGGCACTCCCTCAGTACTGACCCTCTGACAGTGCAGCACTCCCTCAGTACTGACCCTCTGACAGTGCAGCACTCCCTCAGTACTGACCCTCTGACAGTGCGGCACTCCCTCAGTACTGACCCTCTGACAGTGCGGCACTCCCTCAGTACTGACCCTCTGACAGTGCGGCACTCCCTCAGTACTGACCCTCTGACAGTGCAGCACTCCCTCAGCAATAATCACAGCAACATTCATAACTTA
Source organism: Scyliorhinus torazame (assembly GCF_047496885.1). Classification (NCBI taxonomy): domain Eukaryota; kingdom Metazoa; phylum Chordata; class Chondrichthyes; order Carcharhiniformes; family Scyliorhinidae; genus Scyliorhinus; species Scyliorhinus torazame. The sequence goes on from NW_027308194.1 coordinate 106,748, forward strand.
AGTGAGATAAGCAATAACAGATTCTTGTACCCGAGAGCAGGTTCCATACGGACAGTGCAGTCCAACTCTTCCTCTGGGTCCCTGTAGCCAGTAAAGGAGTAGTAGGTCTTATCCCATCGGATAGGTCTATTGAATGGAAGGTTCCCATTTCGATGATCGAGGCCCTTGTCAACCTGGGAGTCCTGCACGTGATCAGTGGATAAGCTGCAGGATTTCAAGATCTTGACAACGGTACTGAGTAGGTCCTTGCTCTGTAGTGTGAAAGTGACTGCTCGGAACTCTGAAACAAATAGAATTGTCTTAATGGTTTCAGCTTGGTCTATGAAGAGCAAAACAATTGTTAATGAATTTTTTTTTAAAAGACATAAAGTGGGCTTACTGCACCATAATGTGAAATGATAGAATGATACAGCACAGCAGGTGGCTATTCGGCCCCTTGTGCCTGTACTTGCTCTTTGCAATTGGCTCCACACTCACTCCCTCCACTTTGCCCATTGCCCTGTAATTTTTCCCAATTCAAATATTGATCCAATTTCCTTTTGAAAGTTCCTACTAATCTGCTTCCATCACCCGTTCAGGCAGCGCCTTCCTGATCACAACAACTGATATACTCAGAGCTGAAGCTGTTCTGCTACCGTCACCTTTCACATCCTGCTAACATAGCCAAAGGCAGCAAAACAAGAGCAATAACCTTGAATTTATATAGTGCCTTTAACATTGCAGAATGTCCCAAGGTGCTTCTCAGTTGTGTTACCACAGTTTGACCCTCAGCCACAGGAGGAGATATTAGACCAGATGAGGCCAGATGACCAACAACTTTGGTCAAAGAGGAAGGTTTTAAGGAGTGTCTTAAGGGAGGAGAGTGATAGGGAAGCAGTGCAAAGAGGGAGGCCCCAGGTAACGAATGGCACACCCGCCAATGGTGGAGTCAGAAAATCAGGGATGCGCAAGAGGCCAGGATTGGAGGAGCTCCGAGATGGGAGGGTTGTGGGGCTGGAGGAGTTTATCATATCAGAGAATTTACAGCCCTGAAGGAGGCCATTCGGCCCATCAAGTTTGCACCGGCCCTTGGAAGGTGCACCCCACTTAAGCCCCATGCCTCCACCCTATCCCCGTAACTCAGCAACCCCACTTAACCTTTATGGACACTAAGGGCAATTTATCATGACCAATCCACCTAACCTGCACATCTTTGGACTGTGGGAGGAAACCGGAGCACCCGGAGGAAACCCACGCACACACGGGGAGAACGTGCAAACTCCACACAGACAGTGACCCAAGCCGGGAATGGAACCCAGGACCCTGGAGCTGTGAAGCAATTGTGTTAACCACTATGCTACCATGCTTCAGCTTGCATGGATCAAGAGGGATAAGGCCGTGGAGTGATTTGAAAACAATGTTGAACATAAGAACTAGGAGCAGGAGTAGGCCATCTGGCCCCTCGAGCCTGCTCCACCATTCAATGAGATCGTGGCTGATCTTTTGTGGACTCAGCTCCACTTTCCGGCCTGAGCACCATAACCCTTAATCCCTTTATTCTTCAAAAAACTATCTATCTTTATCTTAAAAACATTTAATGAAGGAGCCTCAACTGCTTCACTGGGCAAGGAATTCCATAGATTCACAACCCTTTGGGTGAAGAAGTTCCTCCTAAACTCAGTCCTAAATCTACTTCCCCTTATTCTGAGGCTATGCCCCCTAGTTCTGCTTTCACCCGCCAGTGGAAACAACCTGTCCGCATCTATCCTATCTATTCCCTTCATAATTTTATATGTTTCTATAAGATCCCCCCTCATCCTTCTAAATTCCAACGCGTACAGTCCCAGTCTACTCAACCTCTCCTCGTAATCCAACCCCTTCAGCTCTGGGATTAACCTAGTGAATCTCCTCTGCACACCCTCCAGCGCCAGTACGTCCTTTCTCAGGTAAGGAGACCAAAACTGAACACAATACTCCAGGTGTGGCCTCACTAACACCTTATACAATTGCAGCATAACCGCCCTAGTCCTAAACCCCATCCCTCTAGCAATGAAGGACAAAACTCCATTTGCCTTCTTAATCACCTGTTGCACCTGTAAACCAACTTTTTGCGACTCATGCACTAGCACACCCAGGTCTCTCTGCACAGCAGCACGTTTTAATATTTTATCATTTAAATAATAATCCCTTTTGCTGTTATTCCTACCAAAATGGATAACCTCACATTTGGCAACATTGTATTCCATCTGCCAGACCCTAGCCCATTCACTTAACCTATCCAAATCCCTCTGCAGTCTTCCGGTATCCTCTGCACTTTTTGCTTTACCACTCATCTTAGTATCGTCTGCAAACTTGGACACATTACACTTGGTCCCCAACAACAAATCATCTATGTAAATTGTGAACAATTGTGGGCCCAACACTGATCCCTGAGGGACACCACTAGCTACTGATTACCAACCAGAGAAACACCCATTAATCCCCACTCTTTGCTTTCTATTAATTAACCAATCCTCTATCCATGCTACTACTTTCCCCTTAATGCCATGCATCTTTATCTTATGCAGCAACCTTTTGTTTGGCACCTTGCCAAAAGCTTTCTGGAATTCCAGATATACCACATCCATTGGCTCTCCGTTATCTACCGCACTGGAAATGTCCTCAAAAAATTCCACTAAATTAGTTAGGCACGACCTGCCCTTTAGGAACCCATGCTGCGTCTGCCCAATGGGACAATTTCCATCCAGATGCCTCGCTATTTCTTCCTTGATGATAGATTCCAGCATCTTCCCTACTACCGAAGTTAAGCTAACTGGCCGATAATACCTGCTTTCTGCCTACCTCCATTTTTAAACAGTGGTGTCACATTTGCTGATTTCCAATCCGCCGGGACCACCCCAGAGTCTAGTGAATTTTGGTAAATTATCACTAGTGCATTTGCAATTTCCCTAGCCATCTCTTTTAGCACTCTGGGATGCATTCCATCAGGGCCAGGAGACTTGTCTACCTTTAACCCCATTAGCTTGCCCATCACTACCTCCTGAGTGATAACAATCCTCTCAAGGTCCTCACCTGTCATAGCCTCATTTCCATAAGTCACTGGCATGTTATATGTGTCTTCCACTGAGAAGACCGACCCAAAAAACCTGTTCAGTTCCTCAGCCATTTCCTCATCTCCCATTATTAAATCTCCCTTCTCATCCTCTAAAGGACCAATATTTACCTTAGCCACTCTTTTTCGTTTTATATATTTGTAGAAACTTTTACTATCTGTTTTCGTATTCTGAGCAAGTTTACTCTCATAATCTATCTTACTCTTCTTTATAGCTTTTTTAGTAGCTTTCTGTTGCCCCCTAAAGATTTCCCAGTCCACTAATCCCCCACTAATCTTTGCCACTTTGTCTGCTTTTTCCATCAATTTGATACTCTTCCTTATTTCCTTAGATATCCACGGTCAATTTCCCTCTTTCTACCGTCCTTCCTTTTTGTTGGTATAAACCTTTGCTGAGCACTGTGAAAAATCGCTTGGAAGGTTCTCCACTGTTCCTCAACTGTTTCACCATAAAGTTTTTGCTCCCAGTCTACCTTAGCTAGCTCTTCTCTCATCCCATTGTAATCTCCTTTGTTTAAGCACAAAACACTAGTGTTTGATTTTACCTTCTCACCCTCCATCTGTATTTTAAATTCCACCATATTGTGATCGCTCCTTCCGAGAGGATCCCTAACTATGAGATCATTAATCAATCCTGTCTCATTACACAGGACCAGATCTAGGACCGCTTGTTCCCTTGTGTTAAGTAATGGGTTAAGAGACATTGCAATTAGTTGTCTCATTTATGTTAAGTATCCATTAATTGACACTGAGGGGCTTCAGGTGGCCTCTGTCAGGTGATGTATAGTTAGAGTTTTGTGCAAAGGCTGTTGGAATGAAATAAATGTGTGTTTGTGAAAAAGGAACAGAACTTTAGACTCTTCATATCACAGCAACTAAAATGTCTAACACCTTGTAGGTTCCATTACATATTGTTCTAGGAAACTATCGCAGATATATTCTATAAACTCCTCCTCAAGGCTGCCTTGACCGACCTGGTTAAACCAATCAACATATGTAGATTAAAATCCCCATGATAACTGCTGTACCATTTCTACATGCACCTGTTATTTCTTTGTTTATTGCCTGCCCCACCATAATGTTACTATTTGGTGACCTATAGATTACTCCTATCAATTACTTTTTCGCCTTACTATTCCTGATTTCCACCCAAATGGATTCAACCTTATCCTCCATAGCACCGATGTCATCCCTTACTATTGCCCGGATGTCATCCTTAAATAACAGAGCTACATCACTTCCCTTACCATCCACTCTGTCCTTCCGAATAGTTTGATACCCTTGGATATTTAACTCCCAGTCGTGACCATCCTTTAACCATGTTTCGGTAATGGCCACTAAATCATAGTCATTCACGATGATTTGCCCCATCAGCTCATTTACCTTATTCCGAATACTACGAGCATTCAGGTAAAGTACACTTATGTTGGCTTTTTTTTTTACCTCTGTTCTGAATCTTAACACTTCGATCAGTAACCTCTCCTAAGTTATATTTCCTCTTAACTTTTCTCCTAATTTTCCTTGTCGTTGAACCCATATCTTCATGTAACAGCCTGCCGCGTCGCTTACCATTTATGTTTTTACTTCCCGCTTTATACCTTTTAGTATTATTGTGCCTATTCACTGAGCTCCCCTCAGTCACTGTACCTTGTACTGTCGCCCTTTTTGATTTTTGACTATGGCTTCTCTGCCTTACACTTTCCCCCTTTTGTTTCTGTCCCTGTTTTACTACCTTCCGACTTCCTGCATCGGTTCCCATCCCCCTGCCACATTAGTTTAATCACTCCCCAACCACTCTAGCAAATAGCCCCCCTAGGACATCAGTTCCAGTCCTGCCCAGGTGTAACCCGTCCAGTTTGTACAGGTCCCACCTCCCCAAGAACCTGTCCCAATGCCCCAGGAATCTGAAACCCTCCCCCTGACATCATCCCTTCAGCCACGTATTCATCCTACATATCCTGTCATTTCTACTCTGACTAGCAGGTGGCACCAGTAGTAATCCTGGGATCACTATCTTTGGGGTCCGATTTCTTAACTTCCTTCCTAGCTCCCTGTATTCTGCTTTTAGGACCTCATTCCTTTTTTTACCTATGTCGTTTGTATCGATGTGTACCACGACCACTGGTTGTTCACTCTCCCCCTCCAGAATGTCCTGTACCCGCTCCGAGACATCCTTGACCCTAGCACCAGGGAGGCAACATACCATTCCGGAGTCTCATTTGCGGCCACAGAAACGCCTGTCTATTCCCCTTACAATTGAATCCCCTATAACTATTGCACTGTCACACTTATCACCCCTCCCCTCTGCAGCAGAACCAACCATGGTGCCACGAGTTTGGCTGTTGCTGTTTTCCCCTGAGAGGCAATTCCCCTCAACAGTATCCAAAGCGGTTTTTCTGTTCTGCAGGGGAATGGCCACAAGAGATTCCTGCACTACCTGCCTTGCTCTCTTGCTCTGTCTGGTGGTCACTCATTCCCTTCCTGCCTGCGGAGTCTGAGCCTGCGGTGTGACCACCTCTCTATACGTGCTATCCACGATTCTCTCTGACTCGCGGATGCTCCACAGTGTCTCCAGCTCTGAAACCTGAGCTTCCAGGAGCTGTAACCGGAGACACTTCCTGCACGCATGCTGACCCTGGGGACTGGAACTGTCCTCAGCCTGCTACATGGAGCAAGAGGAGCAGACCACGCCTTGGAGCTGTCCTGCCATGATTTCTCCTTTAAATTAAACTTCTGAAATTAAACTTTAGAAAGATGTTTTTGTGTCGGATTATACCCAATCTCCTGTATACTATTTAATTAGCTTTATCCCTGAGTATTTATCTTGCTTGATCTGACAACAAATTAAATAGTTATTTAATTGAAATTAAAAAGTTATTTAATTAAAAATTAAAAAGTTATTTAAATCAACTTAAAAATAGTAATTTAAATCAACTTAAAAATTTAAATCACCCAAAATAGTTATTTAAGTGAGATTTAAAAATTAAAAAATAGTAATTCAAATCAACTTTAAAATAGTAATTTGAGTCAAATTTTAAAAATAGTAATTCACTTTCCCGGTTTATTTTTCAATTTGAAATAAACAAACAAACAAGCAGCTGTCCCGCGCAGTGTCCCGCACAGGTCCGCTCCTCTCTGCCCAGCCTCGAGCCTGGCGCTGCCTTTATCCTCTCCCCTGCCGCAGTGTCCTGCACAGGTCTGCTCAGCCCCGAGCCTGGCGCTTCCGTTATCCTCTCCCCTGCAGCAGTATCCCGCGCAGGTCCACTCCTCTCTGCTCCCGGCTCTCCTCTCGCTGTTTTAAACACAAACTCCAGCAGAGGGCAGTAGAGCGGAGCTGCTGATTGGCTGTTGCGGGGAAAATGTGCATCTGTGCATTGCAGTCACTGCATCCTGAAAGTGTACCTGAGCAAGACACCCTAGGTGTTCAAGTCAAGGCAAGCATCCAGCAGAGGGCAGTAGAGCGGAGATGCTGATTGACTGTTGCAGGGAAAATTTGCATCTGTGCATTGCGGTCACTGCATCCTGAAAGTGTACCTGAGCAAGACACCCTAGGCTTTCAAATCAAGGCAAGCATCCAGCTGAGGGCAGTAGAGCAGAGATGCTGATTGGCTGTTGCGGGGAAAATTTCCATCTGTGCATTGCGGTCACATGCTGGTCTAAGCCTCTGGTTTAGACTTAACGCCGATACAGTTTAGACTCAACGTGTGAGCTATGGCTGCAGCTGCATCCCGACCACCAGGCTGGTGAGTGTGAAACACTGTCCAAGTCAGAGCAAAGAAGGCGGAAGGGGAGTCACCTGTGGACCAAAATTTCTTCGTGAAGCGGGTGCTGCGGGTTTCAAGCAACAGATATCTTCTGCTTGCAAGACTTCCCCAACAATGGATATTTTGATGTCACCTTCAAGAGTGTCGCAGCTTGCATCATATTCTTGAACGTGTTCAAAGAAAAAGGTAACCAGAGTCCCCTGTCTATCCTGACTGCAGAGCCTCTGTTTACGCTACCGTCGCAGCAAAACCGGGTTGTTACACTGCACACGTACAACCCCCACGTCCCCGTGTCTGATGTGCTCATATTCCTCGCCAGGTACGTTGAGCTGAAAAGTAACAGCGTGCAACTGAAAGACACCTTTGGCATCTGGACAAGTGAGCACCAGATCAAGGTGACTCTGAGAACAGATGGCGACGGAACCATCCTGCATCCCCCCTCCAGTTTCGCCATTGGAGGAAATCGTGGCTACCTCGACTACGTGGGACAGCCACGAGTATGCCACACCTGTGGCAAAACGGGGCATGTTGCCGCAAACTGCAATGTAACCTTCTGCAAAAACTGCAGGCAGGAGGGACACATGACTAAGGACTGCAAGGAAGACAAGTGCTGCAACCTGTGTGGGGAGGCCGGCCATCTTTACAGGGCCTGCCCAAAACGCGGGGCAACGTACGCACAAATCATCATCAGCGGAGTCAAAAAGGCGACCACAGGGGAGGTTCATGCACCCTCCATCGACAAAGACACCACAGCGCAGAATGCGGAAAAGCAACAGAAGGGCCCTCAACAAAAAGGGGAGGCCCCAGCATGCCCTGACAACTCAACCCCAACCTCATCTGACGAGGAACACTCAATGGAAGAGGATGGGACAAAGAATAAAGTGCCCTGGGAAACGGTGAACAGGGACAAACGAAAGAGGAAACAAAAAAATAAACTGAAGAAACCCCCGAGGGGAAGTGGCAAAAAGCGACACCTTCCAGCCAGCGGACTTAGCGCTGACACCTCCTCCGATGAGGGAAAACAAGACAAGAATCGGCCTCAAATAAAGAGGCAAAGCACCAATGTGGAACGGGATGGACAGACCCCCCAGACCACAGACCGGGAAGAAAATAAAACATGCCGAGATCATCAACCTCTGGCTCATGGGAACAGCAATATGACCAACGGCCACCAAACGCCGGACATCGAAAACAAGGTCACAGACCAACCCCCGAAAGTAACAAGCAGCAACAACCCAGGCGAAGACCGGCCTGCAACCCCAACACCTACTGACTGCCACAACGAACGCCAGGGCTACACCACCCCCCCAATGCATCTGCATCAAGTTCACGGGGCCAGTGCGGACCAGAACAGTTTTCTCAGCCCTGCAACTGTGCTAAAGTTTGTGAGCACCACCGGCATGCTGGGGAACAACCAACAGCTGGAACAGCGAACTGTATAGACTCTGGACTCTTGAGACTGGTAAATCTATCTTTTTACGATGGGTTTTAAAATTGCATCCATAAATGTGCGAAGCATCAAAGATGCTTCCGCACCTCAGCAACTACAGGCGCTGGTCGAGCTGGTGGTCCCACGGGCCATCCATCTGGTCAGGAGGAAACGACTGCCGCTCCTCCGGCCTGGGTATTCTGCTGCGGGGAGGCCTCCTCGTAGCAGACGTCAAATACAAAAACGCCCCTCTCAGACTTTTAATGTGTACGATCCGGCCGTAAAAAGTGAGCGGCTGGCAGTCCTTCAGCAACTCCCACTGCTGTTGGCCACCTCCAAGCCGGTCATTCTGGGCGGTGACTTCAACTGCATCATCAATGCGGCTGGACGATCCGGCAAAGCTGACAGCAAACTAGACACTACGTCCAGACTCCTGATGGAAACGGTAAATGACGCCAAGCTGCTCGACGTCTGCAGCAACCCTGCAGACGGAGCGCAGCATAGATACACATGGTCACGGCCAGACGGGTCCGTCCGCTCCAGGATAGACTTCGTCTTGTGTCCCGTGCTTTCACGGTCAGGTCCACCGATGTAAAGCCGGTGTTCTTCTCTGACCACTGCCTCCTACTGGCCGACTGCCACCTGCAGGAAAACCAGGGGGTAGGCAGGGGAACATGGAAGCTGAATGTAAAACCGCTGAACCTCGAGGAACTCAGGAGGGATTACAAAGGTTGGAAAACCGTGAAACCCCTCTTTGAGTCTCCACATCTCTGGTGGGAAGCAATCAAGGGGAACATCAAAAGGCTTTTCATCCTCAAGGGCGTTCAAAAGGTGAGAGAGAGACGAGGGATCATGTCCAGGCTCCAGAAAAGTATGCAGAATTTGCTCCAGCTGCAGTCGATGGGGGTGGATGTCAAGGAGGATCTCCACGAGGTGAAGAGCCAGCCAGCCTCGCTCTACACCTCGGAGGCCTCCAAGGTTATCTTCCGTTCCAGAGTCCGCTCCGTGGAGCAGGATGAAAAGTCTCACTCTTCTTCTTCCGAAAGGTGCACAGAGAGACCTTTGTGATCAGCAGCCTGAAGGAAGAAGATGGCTCTGTAAAGTCATCGCGCTCTGACATCCTGAGGATCAGCCAATCCTTTAATGCCGGACTGTATAATCTGAAGCCAACAGATAGCACTGTTTCCCAGACCTTCCTGTTGTCTATCAGGGAGGTCTTAGGCGACAGCGAGCGGGAAAACCTGGACAAATCGCTAACTCTGGATGAGCTGACAAAGGCCGTCAAGTCCTTTGAGACGAGTAAAACTCCCGGAAGCGATGGCTTACCGGTTGAGTTGTATTCGGCTCTGTGGGACTGGATGGGCACAGACCTGCGGGAAGTGTACGAGAGTATGCTTCTGGACGGCAGCATGTCAGAATCCATGAGGAAAGGCATCATCACCCTGATCTACAAGCAGAAGGGGGAAAGGGAAGAAATTCAAAATTGGCGACCCATTTCACTGTTGAATGTGGATTACAAAATTCTAGCCAAGGTCATCGCCAATCGGGTCAAGTCTGCTCTGGAGTCGGTGATCCACCCTGACCAGAGCTGTGCTGTACCCAGCAGGAAGATCTCTGATAGCCTCGCGCTACTCAGGGATATGATCGCCTACGTGCGGGACAGGAGGGTGGACACCTGCCTCATCAGCCTTGACTCAGGAGAAGGCTTTTGACAGAATATCGCACACCTACATGATGGATGTGTTCTCCAAAATAGGGTTTGGGGAGGGAATTCGCAATTGGATCAAACTGCTCTACACAAACATCTATAGCGCAGTCTCAATCAATGGGTGGGAATCAGAAAAGTTCCAGATCAAATCTGGAGTCAGGCAGGGCTGCCCCCTCTCCTCGGCCCTGTTTGTGTGCTGCATAGAACCTTTTGCCGAGTCCATCAGGAAGGATCCGGGTATAAGAGGAGTGACGATCCCAGGCAGCGGAGGCGTGCAAGTCAAGGCCTCCCTGTACATGGACGACGTCGCCATCTTCTGCTCGGATCCTGCGTCTGTACGCAGGCTCTTGAATGCCTGCGGCCAGTTTGAACTGGCCTCGGGAGCCAAGGTAAACCGCGGCAAGAGCGAGGCCATGTTCTTTGGGAACAGGGCCGACCGGTCCTTTGTCCCCTTCACTGTCAGGTCAGATTACCTGAAGGTGCTGGGGATATGGTTCGGAGCGGCTGGGGCATGCACCAAAAACTGGGAGGAGCACATAGCCAAGGTAAGACAGAAACTGGGCTGGTGGGAGCAACGCTCCCTCTCCATTGCGGGCAAAACCCTGGTCATTAGGTGTGAGGTACTCTCGGTGTTACTGTACGTGGCGCAGGTCTGGCCCATAACCCGACCCTACGCCACAGCAGTCCCCCGGGCCATCTTCAAATTCATCTGGAGATCCAAGATGGACCGTGTCCGAAGGGACATCATGTACAAACCTCTGGAGAAGGGAGTGAGGAACGTACCCAACGCCTTCCTCATCCTGTTGGCCACCTTTGTGACCAGCTGCATCAAGCTGTGCGTGGGCCCCCGGTATGCAAACACCAAGTGTCACTACATACTGAGGTTCTACCTGTCCCCGGTGTTACGAAGGATGGGCCTGGCCTCATTGCCGCGGAACGCTCCAAGTAGTTGGACCGTGCCATACCACCTGTCCTTCGTGGAAACATTTTTGAAGAAAAACACCTTTGACCACAAGGCAATGAAGCAGTGGTCAGCACGTAATGTCCTCGACGCCCTCAGGGAAAAGGAGACCGTGGAGGACGTTGGACGATTCCCTGAGCAGACTGTCCGAGTCATCTGGCAGAACGCTTCATCACCAGAACTTTCAAACAAGCACCAAGACCTAGCTTGGCTGGTGGTGAGAAGGGCCCTCCCTGTCAGATGCTTCATGTACACCTGAAGGCTCTGCGCCGTTGCACGCTGCCCTCGGAGTGGCTGTGGGGGAAATGAGACGGTTACCCACCTCCTTGTGGAATGTGCCTTTGCAAAGAAGGTCTGGAGAGAGATGCAGTGGTACTTGTCAAGGTTCATCCCGAGCAGCTCTGTAACACAGGACTCTGTGCTCTACGGACTGTTTCCAGGGACACACACCGAGACAAACATCAACTGCTGCTGGAAGGTCATCAACTCGGTGAAAGATGCTCTTTGGTCTGACCGAAACTTGCTGATCTTCCAGTGCAAAGAACTGTCCTCGACCGAGTGTTGCAGACTGGCACATTCCAAGGTCCAGGACTACGTGCTGAGGGACGCACTCAAGCTTGGAGCAGCTGCCGCCAAGGCGCAATGGGGAAAGACCACTGTGTAAGGTCTTTCCAGCAAATGTACACCGAGGGGCGGGTAACAGTGTAAACCCCCCTCGGTCTGGGCCACCAACACTCCAATGTATAAAACAAACATGACAGTATAAATATTTAAGAAGGAATTGTGACGTAAAGAGTGATATGTGTATAATATTATCAAAATTGAATGGAAGAAAGTCAAGGGAATGTGTAACTCTGATGGAAATGTACAGTCAAGACAATACGAAATGTTCTGTAATGTTTATGATAGATTTTATGAATAAAGTATATTTTTTGAATAAAAAAAAAAGTTGCGGGGAAATTTTGCACCTGTGCATTGATCCTAGGTGTTCAAGTCAAGGCAAGCAACCAGCAGAGGTCAGTAGAGCGGAGCTGCTGATTGACTGTTGCGGGGAAAATTTGCACCTGTGCACTGCGGTCACTACATCCTGAAAGTGTACCTGAGGAAGACACCGTAGGTGTTCAAGTCAAGGCAAGCATCCAGCAGAGGGCAGTAGAGCAGAGCTGCTGATTGGCTGTTGCGGGGAAAATTTGCATCTGTGCATTGCGGTCACTGCATCTTGAAAGTGTATCTGAGCAAGACACCCTAGGTGTTCAAGTCAAGACAAGCATCCAGCAGAGGGCAGTAGAGCAGAGCTGCTGATTGGCTGTTGCGGGGAAAATTTCCATCTGTGCATTGCGGTCACTGCATCTTGAAAGTGTACCTGAGTAAGACACCCTAGGTGTTCAAGTCAAGGCAAGCATCCAGCAGAGGACAGTAGAGCGGAGCTGCTGATTGGCTGTTGTGGGGAAAATTTGCATCTGTGCATTGCGGTCACTACATCCTGAAAGTGTACCTGAGGAAGACACCGTAGGTGTTCAAGTCAAGGCAAGCATCCAGCAGAGGGCAGTAGAGCAGAGCTGCTGATTGGCTGTTGCAGGGAAAATTTGCATCTGTGCATTGCGGTCACTGCATCCTGAAAGTGTACCTGAGCAGGACACCCTAGGTGTTCAAGTCAAGGCAAGCATCCAGCAGAGGGCAGTAGAGCAGAGCTGCTGTTTGGCTGTTGCGGGGAAAATTTGCATCTGTGCATTGTGGTCACTGCATCCTGAAAGTGTACCTGAGCAAGACTCCCGAGGTGTTCAAGTCAAGGCAAGCATCCAGCAGAGGGCAGTAGAACGGAGCTGCTGATTGGCTGTTGCGGGGAAAATCTGCATCTGTGCATTGCGATCACTGCATCCTGAAAGTGTACCTGAGGAAGACACCGTAGGTGTTCAAGTCAAGGCAAGCATCCAGCAGAGGGCAGTAGAGCAGAGCTGCTGTTTGGCTGCTGCGGGGAAAATTTGTATCTGTGCATTGCGGTCACTGCATCCAATAGGTGGTTTGTGGAGGAGCTGTTGTCAAGCGACAGTTAAACCCGAAACACTTCTTCAGTGTTTCCCTCCCTACCTCCTCCTCTAACCAAAAAAAAAAGAGAATCACTGTAAGGATCCCAGCCGAGTAAAGATCAAGAGGGAGACTCGAGGGCAGGTAGAAGTTGAACCGCAACGTAACAGCCTGCAGATAAGTGATTGGCTGTGACTGGTAAGTAGTTTTTCTTTTTCCTGAGGTGTTATTGTGCGGGGTGCAGTGGTTGCTGAGTGAATGCTTGCTGAGAGGGGAAGTAAAAAAAAATTTTAAACTTACTGTTGTGAGTGTAAAAATGGCAGGAGATCCCAGACCCGTGTTATGCTCCTCTTGCTCAATGTGGGAGTTCAGGGACGCGGCCGATGCTCCTGAGTCCTTCATGTGCGGGAAGTGTGTCCAGCTGCAGCTCCTGTTAGACCGCATGATGGCTCTGGAGCTGCGGATGGACTCACTTTGGAGCATCCGCGATGCTGAGGACGTCGTGGATAGCATGTTCAGTGAGTTGGTCACACCGCAGATTAGGATTGATAAGGGAGACAGGGAATGGGTGACCAAAAGGCAGAGAAAGAGCAGGAAGGCAGTGTAGGTGTCCCCTGTGGTCATCTCCCTTCAAAACAGGTATACCGTATTGGATACTGTTGGGGGAGATGACTCACCAGGGGAAGGCAGTAGTAGCCAGGCTCATGACACCGTGGCTGGCTCTGCTGCACAGAAGGGCGGGAAAAAGTCTGGCAGGGCTATAGTCATAGGGGATTCAATCGTAAGGGGAGTAGACAGGCATTTCTGTGGTTGAAAACGAGACTCCCGAATGGTATGTTGCCTCCCGGGTGCACGGGTCAGGGATGTCTCAGATCGGCTGCAGGACATACTGAAGGGGGAGGATGAACAGCCAGTTGTCGTGGTGCACATAGGCATCAAGGATATAGGTAAAAAACGGGATGAGGTCCTACAATCAGAATTTAGGGAGTTAGGAGATAAGTTAAATAGTAGGACCTCAAGGGTAGTAATCTCAGGATTGCTACCAGTGCCAGGAGACAGTCAGAGTAGAAATTCAAGAATAGTCAGAATGAATACGTGGCTTGAGAGATGGTGCAGGAGGGAGGGGTTCAGATTTTTGGGACATTGGAACCGGTTCTGGGGGCGGTGGGACCATTACAAATCGGATGGTCTACACTGGGGCAGGACTGGAACCAATGTCCTAGGGGGTGCTTTTGCTAACACTGTTGGGGAGGTTTTAAACTAATGTGGCAGGGGGCTAGGAACCAGATTAGGAAGTTAGAGGTCAGTAAAGAGGCAGCAACTAAATCCAGTAAGGTACTAGATAATCAATTCAATGTGACTAAGGGAAAGAGTAGACAGGGAAGAGATGATGAACGCAAAGGGACAGGTGGTCTGGGGTGCATTTGTTTCAATGCGAGAAGTGTAGCAGGTAAGGCAGATGAATTTAGGTACCTGGGAATATGATGTTATTGGTATTACTGAGACTTGGTTGAGGGAAGGGCAAGACTGGCAACTAAATATCCCAGGGTATAGGTGCTTCAGGAGGGATAGCAAGGAAGGTAAAAGGGGTGGAGGAGTTGCATTCCTGGTCAGAGATGATACCACAGCTGTGATTAAGGAGGGCACGGTGGAGGATTCGAGCACTGAGACAATATGGGTAGAGCTAAGAAATAGGAAGGGTGCAGTAACATTGTTGGGACTTTACTACAGGCCTCCCAAAAGCGAGCATGAAGTAGAGGTACAAATATGTAGACAGATTATTGAAAAATGTAGGAGCAATAGGGTGGTCGTGATGGGAGATTTTAACTTCCCCAACATTGAATGGGACTCATGTAGTGTTGGAGGCGTAGATGGAACAGAATTTGTAAGGAGCATCCAGGAGAGTTTTCTAGAGCAGTATGTGAATAGTCCAACTCGGGAAGGGGCCATACTGGACCTGGTATTGGGGAATGATCCCGGCCAGGTGGTTAAAGTTTCAGTCGGTGATTACTTTGGGTCTAGCGATCATAATTCCGTAAGTTTTAGAATACTCATGGACAAAGACGAGAGTGGTCCTAAAGGAAGAGTGCTAAATTGAAGAAAGTTAGGATTGTTTTCGTTGGAAAGACAGAGGTTGAGGGGGGACCTGATTGAGGTCTACAAAATTATGAGAGGTACGGACAGGGTGGATAGCAACAAGCTTTTTCCAAGAGTGGGGGTGTCAATTACAAGGGGTCACGATTTCAAGGTGAGAGGGGGAAAGTTTAAGGGAGATGTGCGTGGAAAGCTTTTTATGCAGAGCGTGGTGGGTGCCTGGAACGCTTTGCCAGCGGAGGTGGTAGAGGCGGGCACAATAGCATCATTCAAGATGCATCCAGACAGATATATGAACGGCAGGGGAACAGATGGAAGTAGATCCTTGGAAAATAGTAATCAGGTTTAGATAAAGGATCTGGATCGGCGCAGGCTGGGAGGGCCGAAGAGCCTGTTCCTGTGCTGTAATTTTCTTTGTCCTTTGTTCTTGTAACTCCTGGCACTCCTCTCGCTGTTTTAAACACTGAAACTCCCGGCTCTCCTCTCGCTGTTTTAAATTGTGAAACTCCCGGCTCTCCTCTCGCTGTTTTAAATTGTGAAACTCCCGGCTCTCCTCTCGCTGTTTTAAACTGTGAAACTCCCGGCTCTCCTCTCTCTGTTTTAAACTGTGAAACTCCCGGCTCTCCTCTCTCTGTTATAAACACTGAAACTCCTGGCTCTCCTCTCGCTGTTTTAAACACTGAATCTCCCGGCTCTCCTCTCACTGCTTTAAACACTGAAACTCCCGGCTCTCCTCTCGCTGTTTTAAACACTGAAACTCCCGGCTCTCCTCTCGCTGTTTTAAACACTGAAACCCCCGGCTCTCCTCTCGCTGTTTTAAACACTGAAACTCCCAGCTCTCCTCTCGCTGTTTTAAACACTGAAACTCCCGGCTCTCCTCTCACTGTTTTAAACACTGAAACTCCCGGCTCTCCTCTCACTGCTTTAAACACTGAAACTCCCAGCTTTCCTCTCGCTGTTTTAAACACTGAAACTCCCGGCTCTCCTCTCACTGTTTTAAACACTGAAACTCCCGGCTCTCCTCTCGCAGTTTTAAACACTGAAACTCCCGGCTCTCCTCTCGCTGTTTTAAACACTGAAACTTCCGGCTCTCTTCTCGCTGTTTTAAATTGTGAAACTCCCGGCTCTCCTCTCGCTGTTTTAAACACTGAAACTCCCGGCTCTCCTCTCGCTGTTTTAAACACTGAAACTCCCGGCTCTCCTCTCGCTGTTTTAAACACTGAAACTCCCGGCTCTCCTCTCGCTGTTTTAAATTGTGAAACTCCCGGCTCTCCTCTCGCTGTTTTAAATTGTGAAACTCCCGGCTCTCCTCTCGCTGTTTTAAACTGTGAAACTCCCGGCTCTCCTCTCTCTGTTTTAAACTGTGAAACTCCCGGCTCTCCTCTCTCTGTTTTAAACACTGAAACTCCTGGCTCTCCTCTCGCTGTTTTAAACACTGAATCTCCCGGCTCTCCTCTCACTGCTTTAAACACTGAAACTCCCGGCTCTCCTCTCGCTGTTTTAAACACTGAAACTCCCGGCTCTCCTCTCGCTGTTTTAAACACTGAAACCCCCGGCTCTCCTCTCGCTGTTTTAAACACTGAAACTCCCAGCTCTCCTCTCGCTGTTTTAAACACTGAAACTCCCGGCTCTCCTCTCACTGTTTTAAACACTGAAACTCCCGGCTCTCCTCTCACTGCTTTAAACACTGAAACTCCCAGCTTTCCTCTCGCTGTTTTAAACACTGAAACTCCCGGCTCTCCTCTCACTGTTTTAAACACTGAAACTCCCGGCTCTCCTCTCGCTGTTTTAAACACTGAAACTCCCAGCTCTCCTCTCGCTGTTTTAAACACTTAAACTCCCGGCTCTCCTCTCACTGTTTTAAACACTGAAACTTCCGGCTCTCCTCTCGCTGTTTTAAATTGTGAAACTCCCGGCTCTCCTCTCGCTGTTTTAAACATTGAAACTCCCGGCTCTCCTCTCGCTGTTTTAAACTGTGAAACTCCTGGCTCTCCTCTCGCTGTTTTAAACACTGAAACTCCCGGCTCTCCTCTCGCTGTTTTAAACACTGAAACTCCCGGCTCTCCTCTCTCTGTTTTAAACACTGAAACTCCCGGCTCTCCTCTCGCTGTTTTAAACACTGAAACTCCCGGCTCTCCTCTCGCTGTTTTAAACACTGAAACTCCCGGCTCTCCTCTCGCTGTTTTAAACACTGAAACTCCCGGCTCTCCTCTCGCTGTTTAAAACACTGAAACCCCCGGCTCTCCTCTCGCTGTTTTAAACACTGAAACCCCCGGCTCTCCTCTCGCAGTTTTAAACACTGAAACTCCCGGCTCTCCTCTCGCTGTTTTAAACACTGAAACTTCCGGCTCTCTTCTCGCTGTTTTAAATTGTGAAACTCCCGGCTCTCCTCTCGCTGTTTTAAACACTGAAACTCCCGGCTCTCCTCTCGCTGTTTTAAACACTGAAACTCCCGGCTCTCCTCTCGCTGTTTTAAACACTGAAACTCCCGGCTCTCCTCTCGCTGTTTTAAACACTGAAACTCCCGGCTCTCCTCTCACTGTTTTAAACACTGAAACTCCCGGCTCTCCTCTCGCTGTTTTAAACACTGAAACTCCCGGCTCTCCTCTCACTGCTTTAAACACTGAAACTCCCGGCTCTCCTCTCGCTGTTTTAAACACTGAAACTCCCGGCTCTCCTCTCGCTGTTTTAAACATTGAAACTCCCGGCTCTCCTCTCGCTGTTTTAAACACTGAAACTCCCGGCTTTCCTCTCGCTGTTTTAAACACTGAAACTCCCGGCTCTCCTCTCACTGTTTTAAACACTGAAACTTCCGGCTCTCCTCTCGCTGTTTTAAACACTGAAACTCCCGGCTCTCCTCTCGCTGTTTTAAACACTGAAACTCCCGGCTCTCCTCTCGCTGTTTTAAACACTGAAACTCCCGGCTCTCCTCTCACTGTTTTAAACACTGAAACTTCCGGCTCTCCTCTCGCTGTTTTAAACACTGAAACCCCCGGCTCTCCTCTCACTGTTTTAAACTGTGAAACCCCTGGCTCTCCTCTCACTGTTTTAAACACTGAAACTCCCGGCTCTCCTCTCACTGTTTTAAACACTGAAACTTCCGGCTCCCCTCTCGCTGTTTTAAATTGTGAAACTCCCGGCTCTCCTCTCGCTGTTTTAAACTGTGAAACTCCCGGCTCTCCTCTCGCTGTTTTAAATTGTGAAACTCCCGGCTCTCCTCTCGCTGTTTTAAACACTGAAACTCCCGGCTCTCCTCTCGCTGTTTTAAACACTGAAACTCCCGGCTCTCCTCTCACTGTTTTAAACACTGAAACTCCCGGCTCTCCTCTCGCTGTTTTAAACACTGAAACTTCCGGCTCTCCTCCTGCTCTTTTAAACACTGAAACTTCCGGCTCTCCTCTCGCTGTTTTAAACACAAACTCCCGGCTCTCCTCTCGCTGTTTTAAGCACTGAAACTCCCGGCTCTCCTCTCGCTGTTTTAAACACTGAAACTCCCGGCTCTCCTCTCTCTGTTTTAAACATGGAAACTTATGGCTCTCCTCTCGCTGTTTTAAACTCGGAAACTCCCGGCTCTCCTCTCGCTCTTTTAAACACTGAAACTCCCGGCTTTCCTCTCGCTCTTTTAAACACTGAAACTTCCGGCTCTCCTCGCGCTGTTTTAAATTGTGAAACTTCCGGCTCTCCTCGCGCTGTTTTAAACACTGAAACTCCCGGCTCTCCTCTCGCTGTTTTAAACACTGAAACTCCCGGCTCTCCTTTCACTGTTTTAAACACTGAAACTCCCGGCTCTCCTCTCGCTGTTTTAAACACTGAAACTCCCAGCTCTCCTCTCGCTGTTTTAAACACTGAAACTCCCGGCTCTCCTTTCACTGTTTTAAACACTGAAACTCCCGGCTCTCCTTTCACTGTTTTAAACACTGAAACTCCCGGCTCTCCACTCGCTGTTTTAAACACTGAAACTCCCGGCTCTCCTCTCGCTGTTTTAAACACTGAAACTCCCGGCTCTCCTCTCGCTGTTTTAAACACTGAAACTCCCGGCTCTCCTCTCGCTGTTTTAAACACGGAAACTCCCGGCTCTCCTCTCGCTGTTTTAAACACTGAAACTCCCGGCTCTCCTCTCGCTGTTTTAAACTGTGAAACTCCCGGCTCTCCTCTCACTGTTTTAAACACTGAAACTCCCGGCTCTCCTCTCACTGCTTTAAACACTGAAACTCCCGGCTCTCCTCTCGCTGTTTTAAACACTGAAAATCCTGGCTCTCCTCTCGCTGTTTTAAACTGTGAAACTCCCGGCTCTCCTCTCTCTGTTTTAAACACGGAAACTCCCGGCTCTCCTCTCGCTCTTTTAAACACTGAAACTTCCGGCTCTCCTCGCGCTGTTTTAAACACTGAAACTCCCGGCTCTCCTCTCGCTCTTTTAAACACTGAAACTTCCGGCTCTCCTCGCGCTGTTTTAAATTGTGAAACTTCCGGCTCTCCTCGCGCTGTTTTAAACACTGAAACTCCCGGCTCTCCTTTCACTGTTTTAAACACTGAAAGTCCCGGCTCTCCTCTCGCTGTTTTAAACACTGAAACTCCCGGCTCTCCTTTCACTGTTTTAAACACTGAAACTCCCGGCTTTCCTCTCGCTGTTTTAAACACTGAAACTCCCGGCTTTCCTCTCGCTGTTTTAAACACTGAAACTCCCGGCTCTCCTATTGCTGTTTTAAACACTGAAACCCCCGGCTCTCCTCTCGCAGTTTTAAACACTGAAACTCCCGGCTCTCCTCTCGCTGTTTTAAACTGTAAAACTCCCGGCTCTCCTCTCGCTGTTTTAAACACTGAAACTCCCGGCTCTCCTCTTGCTGTTTTAAACACTGAAACTCCCGGCTCTCCTCTTGCTGTTTTAAACTGTAAAACTCCCGGCTCTCCTCTTGCTGTTTTAAACACTGAAACTCCCGGCTCTCCTCTCGCTGTTTTAAACACTGAAACTCCCGGCTCTCCTCTCGCTGTTTTAAACACTGAAACTCCCAGCTCTCCTCTCGCTGTTTTAAACACTGAAACTCTCGGCTCTCCTCTTGCTGTTTTAAACACTGAAACTCCCGGCTCTCCTCTCGCTGTTTTAAACACTGAAACTCCCGGCTTTCCTCTCGCTGTTTTAAACTGTGAAACTCCCGGCTCTCCTCTCGCTGTTTTAAACACTGAAACTCCCGGTTCTCCTCTCGCTGTTTTAAACACAGAAACTCCCGGCTCTCCTCTCGCTGTTTTAAACATTGAAACTCTCGGCTCTCCTCTCTCTGTTTTAAACTGTGAAACTCCTGGCTCTCCTCTCGCTGTTTTAAACACAGAAACTCCCAGCTCTCCTCTCGCTGTTTTAAACACTGAAACTCCCGGCTCTCCTCTCGCTGTTTTAAACATTGAAACTCCCGGCTCTCCTCTCGCTGTTTTAAACTGTGAAACTCCCGGCTCTCCTCTCGCTGTTTTAAACACTGAAACTCCCGGCTCTCCTCTCGCTGTTTTAAACACTGAAACTCCCGGCTCTCCTCTCACTGTTTTAATCACTGAAACTCCGGCTCTCCTCTCACTGTTTTAAACTGTGAAACCCCTGGCTCTCCTCTCGCTGTTTTAAACTGTGAAACTCCCGGCTCTCCTCTTGCTGTTTTAAACACTGAAACTCCCGGCTCTCCTCTCGCTGTTTTAAACACTGAAACTCCCGGCTCTCCTCTCGCTGTTTAAAACACTGAAACCCCCGGCTCTCCTCTCGCTGTTTTAAACACTGAAACTCCCGGCTCTCCTCTCACTGTTTTAAACACTGAAACTCCGGCTCTCCTCTCACTGTTTTAAACTGTGAAACCCCTGGCTCTCCTCTCGCTGTTTTAAACTGTGAAACTCCCGGCTCTCCTCTCGCTGTTTTAAACACTGAAACTCCCGGCTCTCCTCTCGCTGTTTTAAACACTGAAACTCCCGGCTCTCCTCTCGCTGTTTTAAATACTGAAACTCCCGGCTCTCCTCTCGCTGTTTTCAACTGTGAAACTCCCGGCTCTCCTCTCGCTGTTTTAAACACTGAAACTCCCGGCTCTCTTCTCGCTGTTTTAAACACTGAAACTCCTGGCTCTCCTCTTGCTGTTTTAAACACTGAAACTCCCGGCTCTCTTCTCGCTGTTTTAAAACACTGAAACACCCGGCTCTCCTCTCGCTGTTTTAAACACTGAAACTCCCGGCTCTCCTCTCGCTGTTTTAAACACTGAAACTCCCGGCTCTCCTCTCGCTGTTTTAAACACTGAAACTCCCGGCTCTCTTCTCACTGTTTTAAAACACTTTGAGAATTTGAAAATTGAAGTGTTGGCAGATCGGCAGCCATATGATGACCGGAATGCAGCTCTCAACCTGCCACTGTACTAATGCAGACAGAAAAGCCCTTGCACAACACTGTACCAGCACGCTGCTGCACCTCTGCACACCTCACACCAGAGGCACACCAACTGTGGCACGTAGTGAACCTGCAGTATGTGGTGCAAAGCATCACAATAGAAAGAACTTGCACTCTTATAGCACCTTTCACAACCTCAGCATGTCCCAAAGCACTTTGTAGGCAATTCAGCACCTTATGAATTGAAGTTGTTTCTGTAATGTAGGGCAGCGGGCAGCCATTACACAGCAAGCTCCCACAAACAGCACTGAGATAATACCCAGATGATCGGATTCCAGTGATGCTGATTGAGGAATAGATATTAACCAGGACACTGTGGATAACTCCCTAGCAAGTTATCAGGAAAGCTAATAGAATGTAATTGTTTATTGCGAAGGGGATTTATCACAAATGTAGGGAGGTTCTGCTTCAGCTGTACAGGGCACTGGGGAAGGCAGATCTGGAGTACTGTGCACAGAAGCGAGTCTCTGGAACTCTCTTCCTCAAATCTTGCAATTGTGTCTCTCCTATATATGCTGTGATTGTGAACCTGCCTCCACTTCACCTGATGAAGGAGCAGCGCTCCGAAAGCTTGTGATTTCAAATAAACTTGTTGGACTTTAACCTGCTGTTGTGAAACTTCTTACTCTTCCTCAAAGGCAGTGGAAGCAGAATCTTTGAATATTTTTAAGACAGAGCTGGATAGATTCTTGATTAACAAGGGAGGGGGGGGGGAGGTATCAGGGTCGGCAGGAACTTGGGGTTGAGGTTCCAATCAGATCAGCCGTGATTTTACTGAATGGAGGAGCAGGATCAAGGGGCTGAATGGCCTAATCCTGTTCCTAATTTGTATGTTCAACAAAACAGTACCATGTAATCCTTCACATACACCCGAGAGAACAAATGGGGCTTTGGTTAAAGGTTTCATCTGAAAGATGGCCATTCTGACAACAGAGTCCTGATACACACACACTGTGTCAGCCTAGGTTTGATTTTTGTTTTGTGAAGTCCTGGCTTTGAGCCCAGAACCTTCTGACTCAGAGGTGGGTGCTACTCACTGGGTGCACTGATTCACAACTGACATGATGAGCTTGGGTTTAACGGCTTCATCTTCTTTGTTAAGCAAATGGTTGTCTTGCTATGAGAACAATGAAATAGGATGACAGTGTAATGAGACGTTATTAGAGGAACGCCCTAAGCGACAATATAATCCAGGAACTATCTGCCCTAAAATTCTGATTGACGCCAGTTAAGTTAAAACACAAAGAGTAAGAATAGTGCATTCAGCTCCCACCTGAGGTATTTGCACTGTGCTGGGGAGAGTTGGGATCGTTGCTCGTGTCTCTGATGTAAAACGTGAGCTGGGTGGGTTGAAGGGATTTCTGCCCCGGTCTCTGCAGGCACTCCAAGTAGCTATTCAACCGCTTGAGGGAATTTTCATTCACTTCCTGCAAAACAACACATGGAGACTTCCTTACAGCTGAAAACAGTGTGTCTGAATCGGAGTGTAGCACAGAAGCAGGCTGTTCGGCCCATCAGTGTGCACTAGCTCATCCAAAGTCTGACTCCAAAGATTCTTTTGGTGTGACCAGGGACTGTGGCTGATGTACTCTCCAATCAGTCATTAAACGTTACCGCAGCCAGCACGCACTGCCACAATCACTCAGCAAATCTGGGCGGCAGCATTCGAGAAATTTAAAAAAACCTTCATCTCCAAGTTGAATAAAGACTCCAGCCAGCCCATTACTATCATTCCTGCCCTATACAAGAGCACCGTGGAATGGCAGACAGCACGGATCGGGTCCAAGAGGACTTTGCCAGGACGTGTGCATCAGTCCGATCGGCATTTCAATAAGATTCAAACCTTCCCAGTGGTCCAGGTTGAGATAGGACTGCTTTTCTTTGCTGCCTTTAACTTTGAACATAGAAAGTGGGGGGGAAGCCATTCAGCTTCTCGACACATCCAACGAGGTTGTGTTGATGTGTGATCTAGCTCCATATACCCGCTTGTTCACTATATCCTTAACAAAACTCTATCAACCCCAGTTTTAAAATTAATTATTAGTCTATCGTCAATTGTCATTTGTGGATGAGAATTCCAACTGTTCACCACTCTGTGTGCAGAAATGTTTCCTAATTTTACTCCTGAAAGGCCTGCCTCTAATTTTAAGACATTTCCCCCTTGTCCTAGACTCCCCAAACAGAAATAGCTTCTCTCACTATCTGCCCCCCTTAATATCTTGGAAACGTCAGTCAAATCACCCCTTAACCACCTAAATTCCAGGAAACATAATCCCAGTTAGCTCTTCCAAACAATATTACCAGTCAGAGTTTAACCAAAAGATTACAATCAAATTATCTCCTAACCTGAACCAGAATTTAATGCAATTAAAAATGAAACTTTTCTCACTAAGATGTAGTTTGTCCTGAGCTTCATGAACATCGCCGAGGAGTTTAAAGGGTTAAGGACCACGCTCTTCTCCTGAAAACTGTGTCCCTGTCATGAGAATGTCGCTTTAAGAAATGGTTAGCTGCTCATGTTACTGCAGTGATGTCAGAGTGTGGGTGGAGCTGAGCTCTGGTTCTGCTTTTTAGTTTCACTTTGAGAAAAGCTTGGGTGTGTCAGTATTTTTGTTTTTCAATGTGTTGCAGCTGAAGTCAGACAAAGCAGCTGTACTGCTGTTCTCTCTGCCATGAAGGACTATTTCTTAATCATCTGGTGAATTCTGAATTATAAATGTTTTCAGTATTGAATGTAAACCCTGATGTGCTTCTGTTTAAAGGTTTGTTAAGTCTTTTGGGTGTAAAAGGACAGCATACAGGTTACTTAGTGTTGTATTCTTTGGGGGGTGTATTTGAATTAATGGTTGCTAGGATATTCACCATTTGTTTTAAAAAGGTTAACTTGAGTTCATAGAATAAACATTGTTTTGTTTTTTAAAATACTGGTCCATTGCTGCTGTACCATTCCTGTAGAGTGGGCCGTGTGCTCCCCATACCACAATCTATTAAAAGTTGTGGGTCAGGTGAACTCCATGATACACTTTGGGGTTCTCTAAACCCTGGCCCATAACAGTCCCGACATAACTTTCTTACAATAATTTGTGGGGTTATTAGAGTGACGCAGAGATCCAATAATAACTTTGAAAAGGGAATTTATATGAAGGCAAAAGGTTTACAGGGCCACGTGGAAAGAGCACAAAAGTGGGACTAGTTGGATAGCTTTCGCAGAGAGCCAAAGCCATGATGGGCTGAATGGCCTCCTGCTTGCTCTGTATCTTTCCGTGGATTGTTTTCAAACACAGGAATTGGGTGCTGACCCGAGAAAGGTGTTTGAAACATGGAAAACAAATTACTTGCTGCAACAAAATACCTAACAGAGGTGGTTGTATAGATTATCACAGGCAGAGCAACGGGAACAATTTAATAGCTTATGCAAGGAGTTACAGAGCAGGGTGAAGATGTTTAGGAGAGCTCAAACACACACAGAGATAGAACATACCTCTGCAGTTTAAAGAAAAACTGAAGGCTATGGTGTTCCACCTGACAAAGCAACAACATTCGGCCCATCGTGTCTATGCTAGCTCTATCCAGTTAGTCTCACTCCCTCGCTCTTTCCCCACAGCCCTGTAAATCTTTCCCCATTAAGTATTTATTCAATTTCTCTTTGAAAATCACGATTGAATCAGCTCCCACTGGCCTTCAGGCAGCGTGTTTCCAGACCAATTAACTTAAATCTGTGTCCCTCTGGCCCCAGTGGAAGCAGGGTCTAATTTACTCTATCAAAACCCTTCATGATTTCAAACAGCTCTATTTAATCTCTCTTTGCTTCTGCCATCTCTCTAGATAAGCATCTGACTCTTGATAACATTCTGAAAAGAGAGGCGTGCATTTCCATCAATTTCAGCGTTGGTGATTGAGGGATAAATATTGGGCAGGGTACTGGGAGAGCTCCCCTGCTCCTCTGAAGTAATACCAAGGGACTTTTTATCATCCACCTGACAGGGTAGACAAGGCTTTGGTTTACCATATTATCTGTAAGACTGCATCTGCAACAGTGCAGCATTCCCTCAATGCTTCACTGCGGGCATCAGAGATCAGATTTTACACTCGAGTCTCCGGGGCGCGACTTGAAACCACAACCTCCTGACTCAGAGTCGAGATTGCTACTCACCGAGACTCGGCTGACACGAGATCCTGGCAAACCCCCGTGCCCTCTCCAAAGGAGTTACTTAGTTCTGCAACTCAGAAACCGCACGCACGGAGCATCGGTACCTACCCTCTCTCGCGGATACTGGCCAAAGAAATCGGGGTGTACAGCAAAGTAGAATGGCCTCAGTGCATTCACAGCATCAGTCACTGATAACGTTCTCAGTCGACAAGTCTGCTGCTTGGCCCTTCCTGCACAGAATCTGGGATACAAGATGAAGTGATGTGGTTATTAACAGGGAATAGATCTCTGTTCCACCTGCAAGATAGTTTCTCAATTAAGCCTGTGCAGCAAGAGAAGCTTCTAAAAAAAGATCTCAGTAATAGAAATGATAGCCTGGGTTAAGTGGAAGTTATCTGGGGCAGTGGGGATGACCTGTGAAATTGCACAAAGCACTAGAAGTAGATAAAGACGAACGGAGAGGTCAATAGATGAATGTATTGATGAGAGGGAGAAGAATTAGGTAGGGAAAAGCTTGTGGGCAACCTTGGACTGAATGGCTGGTTTCTGTGCATTCAATAGAAACGTCAGTGATTTAGAGTTACTGGCTAAATTCTCCCCAGGGATGGGGCGTACTCACAGCTGTGCTAGGAAATTAAACGATTAAATCGGCAAATAACGTCATTGACATGGAATCAATAATTCCAGGCCAGGCCTCAAAATCATCTGGAAAAATTCAAGAGTATTCTTCTCCTAAAATAAGGTCAACAAGGCAAACCGGGGGGTAGCAACAGGTGTATGAAATGGGTCCAATGGTGTATTTATAGGACCATTGACGGATAGAGGAAACATCCTACTTTGTCCTTGTAGAAGACCCTGGCTATTTCAGTTAGAATACTGCATTCCGTTTTAGTCTCTCTACATGACGGGCGATACTGAGGCTTTGGAAAGGCTGCAGTGACGGGGCACTGGCCTGATTTCTTGTCTAAAAATTGTTTATTGTTAAGATTGGACATAAGAGCTGGGACTCTATGGGAGTGGAGACTTCAGGGGTGATCAGAACCAGGTTTAGGAGATGACAATGTTGCAGCTGATCATTGAATCAGTTCAGGAGGAAACAGCTGGATGCAGCGAGATCTGGGATCACAGGACAGTGAAGCTCGGAAGCTCGGATGCTGCCTCAGGCAATGGATGCTGACTCGCTGAATTCCGTTGCGCATGAGCCGGAGCGGTTTCTGGTTGGAGAGGAGGTGACCTTGTACAAGGAGAGGCACGGTGTAGAATGATCAGGGCTGGGGTGGCTCTTTCAGCAAAGTTTTGATCACCTACATGGGAGAGGAATTTCCCAAATTTCTCTCTACCCAACAATTATGTCTGGGAGGTTTTGATCGTTTCTCCCCCTTTTCCAGAAGATCATAATTTTTGGGTTGGGAGTCTTTATTGTGATACCCAAGGTTCGCAAATTACATGGGACAGGTTGGATGGATCAGAGAGACCTGTCTGTAACTGCTGACATCTGTGTCCTATGTGCATATGTTGTATATTCACATATCATAAAACCCAAGGCCGTTCGAGAGTGAGAAGTGGACAGTTGGTGTTTCTGCACTGAAATAGTGGAGCAGCCTTCAACACAGGGCCAAGGTTTCAGGGTAGGAGACCCCACGGGCTCTCTCCCCCTGCGGCACACACTGGATTTCCTGCTGAATCCCACTGAAATGGCTAAACCTTAAACCCAGCCCTCGATCCAGACTATCGATAGAATCTACAGTGCAGAAGGAGGCCATTTGGCCCATCGAGTCTGCACCGGCCCTTGGAAAGAGCACCCTACTTAAGCCCACACCTCCACCCTCTCCCCGTAACCCCACCTACCTTTTGGATACTAAGGGCAATTTAGTGTGGCCCTGGAGCTGTGAGGCAGCAGTGCTAATCACTGTGCCACAGCGGATCATGCACAGAGCGCCCAATGCCCAGGGCACCCCATGCCCAGGGGGTTTTGTCACCATATATTTGTGATATTGGGTGAAGTTTGAAGTTAGTCAGCTGGACAATCAAATCAATCTCATTTACAAACTCGTATTCAGAGCAGGCAGTCTCTCTCCTCATGTTTTGACGACGTTCCCAAATCAAAACTGATGAAGACAGGAATCCAACCCAGTCCCTCAGAGATACATCAAAATCAAGGAGCGGGGACACACCCACCCACACACAGAGCCGGTGGGGATACACACACTGTGTTGGGGGAGGTATTGGGGGGGCTGTTACGGTGGGTGTTGGAAGGATGTTGGGGGGAGGATTTTGGGGCGGGGGAGGATGTTGGGGGGGTTATGGGGGAGGATGTCGGGGGGGGGGTTGATGGGAGGTATTGGGGGTGTTGAAGAGGGTGGGGAGATATGGAGGGGGTGGTTGGGGGGCTGTGGAGGGGAGGGTGTTGAGGAGGGTGGGGTGTTGGGGTGGGAGGGTTATGGGGGGATGTTTTTTGGGGGGTTATGGGTGGGGGAGGTTTGGGGTTATGGGGGGGGGTGTTGGGGAGGCTGTGTGTTGGGGGGGTTTGAGGGGGGTTATGGGTGGGGGAGGGGGGTTGGTGTTGCGGGAGGGGGAGGGGGGTGTTTGGTTATGGGAGGGGGGTGTTTTTTTTGGGGGGGTTATGGGTGGGGAGGTTTGGGGTTATGGAGGGTGGGGTTATGGGGGGGTTCTGGGTGGGGGAGGGGGGGTGTTGAGGGGGGTTCTGGGTGGGGGGTGTTGAGGGGGGTTCTGGGTGGGGGAGGGGGGGTGTTGAGAGGGGTTCTGGGTGGGGGAGGGGGGTGTTGAGGGGGGTTCTGGGTGGGGGAGGGGGGGTATTGAGGGGGTTCTGGGTGGAGGAGGGGGTGTTGAGGGGGGTTCTGGGTGGGGGAGGGGGTGTTGAGGGGGGTTCTGGGTGGGGGAGGGGGGTGTTGAGGGGGGTTCTGGGTGGGGGAGGGGGTGTTGAGGGGGGTTCTGGGTGGGGGAGGGGGGTGTTGAGGGGGGTTCTGGGTGGGGGAGGGGGGTGTTGAGAGGGGTTCTGGGTGGGGGAGGGGGGTGTTGAGGGGGGTTCTGGGTGGGGGAGGGGGGTGTTGAGGGGGGTTCTGGGTGGGGGAGGGGGGTGTTGAGGGGGGTTCTGGGTGGGGGAGGGGGGTGTTGAGGGGGGTTCTGGGTGGGGGAGGGGGGTGTTGAGGGGTGTTCTGGGTGGGGGAGGGGGGTGTTGAGAGCGGTTCTGGGTGGGGGAGGGGGGTGTTCTGGGTGGGGGAGGGGGGTTGGTGTTGCGGGAGGGAGGGGTTTGGTTATGGGGGGATGTTTTGGGGGTGGGGTTTGAGGGGGGGTCTCACCGGCTCAGGTTCCGCAGCAGCGGCTCCGCGCGGATCATCGGCCCCCAGCCGGTCACCGGGGCAACAGCGCTACCAATCCACCGCCGAGCGATCGGCCCCCAGACCGGAGCAATCCATTCTCAGGCCGTAACAATCAACCGCCGGGAGATCGAGCAGCGACCAGACACGAAGCATCCACTCTGCAGCCTGGCGGGCGTGTCTGCGGGGGCTGCCAACCCTCCCGGACTCCGCTCTTTCAGCATCTCAAAACATTGGAAACAAGAGTCTGTTTGCCTGGGAGCTCAGCACCATGCTGCTGAGTAACACATTGCTGGCGTGGAAAGGCCGGGCCACTCCAGCAGGAGGGGGCGGGGGCAAAATCATCAATGAACCCCCCGGAATACAGGGAACCACAGTTGGCAACCCCAATGCCAGCCCCACCGTGGGGAAGAACTGCTTCTTTCGCACCATTGGCTCCGACCCACTTTCACATCTGTCACCCCCCCGACAGACAACTGGCATGTTACAACCTTGACCACACCAGAAATACTTCATTGACTGTAAAGAGCTTCTGAAATTAAAAGTTATTTCTTTCAATCGAAAGATTGTGGGACTTGAGCCCCATAAAGCGCAGCACTGACTTTCAGATCAGGCAAACAGCCCCCTCACCCACTTCAGGTGGATGCAAAAGATCCCATGGTTGGTATTTCAGAAAATCAAGGGTTATGTGGAGCAGGTGGTAAAGTGGGAGTTGAAACTCAAGGTTGGAAATGAGCCTATATGAGACTGGTGGACCAGGCTGTATAGTCTACCCCTGATCCTATCTTGTGTTCTTGTGTTTTGACTAGCACTCAATCCCACATTGGCAGTGGCAGCAGTGTGTGCTATATACAAGATGCACTGCCAATGCTTCGACAGCACCTACCACATTGGCATCTAGAAGGACAAGGGCTGCATCGTACATGGGACATGGTCAGCACCATGCAAGTTCCTCTCCAGATCATACACCATCTTGACTTGCAACTTTATTGCCTTTCCTTTGCTGTTGAGTCAAAATCCTGGAACTCCCTCCCAAACAGCACGGTGGGCATCCCAAAACCAAATAGACTGGAACGGCTCAAAGAAGTGGCTCACCCCCTTCTCATGGGCGGCACAGTGGCTAGCACTGTTGCTTCACAGCACCAGGGTCCAAAGTTCAATTCCAGGCTTGGGTCACTGTCCGTGCGGAGTCTGCACGTTCTCCCCATGCCTGCGTGGGTTTCCTCCGGGTGCTCCGGTTTCCTCCCACAAGTCCCGAAAGACGTGCTGTTAGGTGAATTGGACATTCAGAATTCTCTCTGTGTACCCGAACAGGCGCCAGAATGTGGCAACTAGGGGATTTTCACAGTAACGTCATTGCAGTGTTAATGTCAGCCTGCCTGGACACTAATTAAGATTATTATTATCAAGGCAATCAGGGATGGGCAGTAACTGGTGGCCTTCACTGCGACACACATCCCAGGAATGAATTAAAAAATTCACAATACAACAACGAACATGAACTCCACAGAAATCTAAAGCAATGCTTTATTCTTCAAAAGTAACAGCAATTACTACATCAGTAAGTTGCTCCTTCATCACCAACCACAGACCTATAGCAAAAAGCCCCCAGTACTTTCAATATGTTTCCTCAGTATTTTCAATTCAACAGAGTTATATTGAAAAGGTGAAAATGGTGTAAGATTGCATACACACTAAAACAGTCCTTGCCTGTAACATAGTGGTTTTAAATACAAGCCCCCAATTTCATTTTCAAATTGTCGAATATACACGAGTTATTTACGATAAGTTGTTGTATTTCGTCCTGGTTTCTACAATCACCTGTTACATAAAGTAAAATGGAATGTAACATTACTCCATTACAGCTTGTGTGAACACCTATTGTAACTACACTGAATATAAATATGCATAACAAAGGAATGTTTGCAACAATTAAGTTGAAAACTTTTTTGTAACATTACCGTTTTACTTTGAGAAAAACCTGTCAAGTGTTCTGAGCTACAGAGTTCAGCTTGTAACGACACATCTAAGTACAGACAGCAGTGCAGCTTGTAAAACTAATTCAACACTGAATGGAGATTGTGTGCATCTTTCACACATGTTTTCTTATAGAATGACAACGTAATCGCCAATTCTGCTGCTCTGTTTTCTACAGATTGCAGCGAAGGAATAAACCTTTCCTTCATAACTTTTTAAAAGTAATAATGGTTTGGAATTCTATACTCAGATTTTACGCCATAAATAAAATACAATTTCCAGTGACGTGAATTTGAAAAAGCACCGAGTGTCTACCATCAGCGAGCTTTGGATAAGAGCTGGACATTAAAACAAAATAAACAATTTATGGGGGGAAAATCCCAAAATAAAACAAAGGTCAATTCACAGTTTGGCACCATTAACAATTTAACATGTTTTCTCTTTGAATAATCACATTATGTTTATACATACGAAAAGCAAAATTGTTTCACTAATCTGAATTCCAGTAACGATAACCGAACCATTATCTTTCTAAGTGCAGTAATCACTGACAGGGCAAGTGCTTACTTTTCGATATTCTGCATATAACGATTATCCTTTCTCCTCACTAAATTTGGGTCAACCATTGATCTGAGGGAAAAGCTGCCTTTAGAATTTGCGGCTGTGTCAACCATGGCTGTTTAACAGAAGGAAGAAATTCCTGGTTACTAGTGGAAAGAACCAGCTCTCTATTAACAAGAATTTGTCGAATAATTCTAACCAGTTTGAGGGCCTGTGGTATTGCACAGAAAATAAAAGTCTCCCCAGTAACACTATTTACTCTCATCATTCACCATGTCCCTCGTGTTTCAGTTTTCCACTCTCAAGTTTCCCTTATGGTTATTGCTGCACCCGTGTCTCTGACTCTTTGGGTTCGGTACGGCGACCGTTTGTCAATCTGCTTCCGACAGTCTCAGTTATGTAACCTCACACATCACTTAACTGCTGTATTAAAATTGTGCATTTTAATTCTTTTCAGAAATGGGTAGAATGGAGCAATACAGGCCTGGCTGGAGATCCGCCGCATAGAGTGGCTGAGTTAGAAATACAGAATGGGGAAAATCGGATGGCCGCACTGGTCATCAGCCTGTCCTGTTGTCCTTCCCCCTGTAATAACAATATTTCTCCCTTTAAGGTATTGGCCCCAGTTTGATCAGGCCGAAGGTGCCTGTGAGTGCAGGCATGTGTGCGAGTGTGTGTGGAAAACATGTTTTTGGGCTTTGGACTTAGAGGAAGCATGGATTTGGGCCTGAACTGTGAGAGAGCGATCACAGAACACGCTATCATTAGCAGAAATCAACCAGCAGTGTTACGGCTTCACTACATTATTACATACATTGGATCAATAAATAGACAGAAAACTAGTGCTTCAGAGAGTACCAGCAGGTTTCAGACACAAGCAAAAACGTCACAGTCTTACAATTGACAAAATTTTATGTTCAAATACAGCAATAAGCAGCATGATGCCAAATCCCAGTAGCATCCCAGCATTCTGTAAAAAGAAGTATGCCCCATGGCTGTAGTCATGGTCACCAGCGTCACTGTGAAGCATTTCAGGAACCTGTAATAAGAAATCAGAATCCAGCCAGAGTTATTCATTCTTACATTACAGTCACGCTGTGATTCAAAGCAGTGTTCAGAGTCTAACAGAGTTAATATTCTGCCTGGACAGCATGGTCATGGTTATAATATTGAAGGTTGAGGTAGTTAATTAACAGGCCATAATCCATTTGCAGCCGAGAACACTGAGGGAAGGCAGAGAGGAGCTCTGATCGCACACTTTCAACCTTTGGAAATGAATGACGTGTCAGAGCAGCGGAGGATTGCCAATGTAAGATCTCTTACTTACAGGAAAGGAAGAGGAGAAAGTTGTAGCATTAAACAAAGAATGGCAAGTAAGGGATGACACAGCAGAAAACACAACAGAATAATAAAAGATTCTCTTTTAAATTGGATGCGGTGAGAGGACACAAAAGAACATTGGAGCGTTTATCATTAGAGTGACAGTGCCAGAGATGACAGAAACTGGTGGAATTACCGAAGAAAGAAAAGCTGTGATTTATGAAGAGACTGTAGCAATGCTGTACCGCTAACAATGTTTTATAAACACATAGTGAACCAATACTTTTTAAACACAACCGTGTTAACAATGTTTGCAAAACTTGTGTTAGAAGCTATAGGAGAAAGTTTGCTGCAGTGAATGGATTATTGTCAGCATGTCCATTGTGTCGGCTCTGGAACAGATCTGTTAGCTGTCACAAAAACTCATTTTACTGGAGCAGAGAACAGTCTAAGCAAATACATGATGGGTTGTTCGTCTATGTTGAAGTTCTATATAAATGCAAGTTGTTGCAGGAGTGAAATGCAGTGTGTTGTGTACGTACCATATCAACTAGGGCCACATACAAGAACAAACCGGCAGTAACAGCAAAGATCCAAGTGGAGACATTTTCAGCATAATGGCCGATGGCAGTGCCAGTTATCATACCCAGGTATCCCAACAAGGCAGAGAGGATATTGTACAAGATAGCCTGTTTCACTGTCATTCCAGCTTTTAACAGTACAGCAAAATCGCCTGCAGACAAACAGAGTGGGAAGCATTGAACTTTCAAAGCTTAGTGCTTTCACATTATTGATGTCTTACCACCCACCCTCCGTATTGTATTCCAGCATGACCCCAGCAGGCAACCGTATTCTCTTGCAAGCCCCCAACCTGAATTTCAAGGTGTCAGTGTGACTCAGTGGGCAGTACTCTCACCTCACAGAAAGGAGGTTCAAGTTCACTCCAGAGACTGGAGCACAAAATCCAAGCTGAAACTCCCAGTGCAGTACCGAGGGATTGCAGCACTGTCAGAGGTGGCATCTACTCTGCCAGCTGGATGTAAAATATCCCATGGTCATTGTTCAAAGAAAAGCAGAGGACCTCTCCCTGGCCTCCTGGACAAATGTGTATCTCTCAACCTTTGGCACTAATAATAATAATCGCTTATTGTCACAAGTAGGCTTCAATGAAGTTACTGTGAAAAGCCCCTAGTCGCCACATTCCGGCGCCTGTTCGGGGAGGTTGATACGGGAATTGAACCCGCGCTGCTGGCCTTGTTCTGCATTACAAGCCAGCTGTTTAGCCCACTGTGCTATACCAGCCCCTAGCAGGCCATCTGGCCACTATCACCTCGCTGTTTGTGGGATCTTGCTGTGCACACACTTGAGTGCAGTGTTGCCCACACTACAACAATGGCAACACTACAAAACGTACTGTAGGATGTCCTGTGGTTGTGAAGATTAGATAAACACAGTATAAAATACAGGATTATGGGGAAAGGTCAGGCCAACGAGATTATCTTGGGAGTACTAGTACACGCAGGGTGGCTGAATGGCTGCCTGCAACAGGAGTCCCACAATGTGCCGAAATGGTCCACCAATTCTTCATTTCCACTAATGCTTCTTGCAACTACAGACACGCGTTGTGTAGATTATTTTTTAAATCTTACCCAGTTCATGTGGCAATTCATGACAGAATACAGCAACAGATGTACTCAATCCACTGGACAAACCTCCCGTAAAAGCAGCTCCTGAATACAAGATTTAAACGTTAATTGTGTTACGGTTAAAATAACTAAATGAAACTTAAACACATGCAGCTGACTGTAATATAATATTGGCGACCGGATTAAAATTAATTTATTCTCAATTGCCCGAATGGAATTTAAAAATCCCACTTTCACAATACAATTGGGATCAGATCTTCCTAAAATTAAGTTGGTTTCTCTCAAAATGAAAAGAAATGAAAATAGATCAGGTACATTCAAAATAAAGCAAGTGCTGAAAGAAGTATTTAATGGTGCAGCATTCACTGCACCTCCTGAAGGTCTCCAATGGCTGGTGGGTAAACACTAAGAGAACTCAGATTTAGGATGATTTGCAAAAGAATTAGAAGTGATACGAAGAAAAGCTTTTTATACGACGTGTGGTTAGGATTTGGAATGTCCTGCTGCTACAGATTTAACTGCAGTCTTCAAAGTGGAATTGGGTAAATACTTGAAGAAAACAAATGAAGGATATGGGGAAAAGGCGTGTGATTAGGAATAACTGGATTGCTCTTGGGAAGAGCCAGTGCAGACCTTATGGGCCGAACAGCCTCCTGCCAGGCGAGGGGGCGTGAAGGGCATGGGACATTGCTTAGAGTGCTGAAAATGACAAGGGGACAGGAACTTAGGACCAAATTTGTAGGTTTCAAATCGTATAGATTTCCATTTTCAAAAAAGCCTTTCGACCAGCCTTTAATGTCCTGTGAATCTCCACCATCAAAATCCATCTGTTCTTCTCACACAGCAAGCCTATTTTTTCTCAGTATATAATTAATTCTGTTACTTGTTTTACCCAAATTTTATCACCTCACATTGCCCGGGGCAGGGTGAGAATGGAAAACTCACTACCACAGGAAGTGACTGGCATAGATGCGGGCCAAGAGGAGAGTCTCGGGCCTGCTCCGCCCTGAAATGAAAAATGAAATGAAATGAAAATCGCTTATTGTCACAAGTAGGCTTCAAATGAAGTTACTGTGAAAAGCCCCTAGTCGCCACATTCCGGCGCCTGTTCGGGGAGGCTGTTACGGGAATTGAACTGTGCTGCTGGCCTGCCTTGGTCTGCTTTCAAAGCCAGCGAATTAGCCCTGTGCTAAACAGCCCTGGATGGATTTGCAACATAAAAATATAAATAAACCAGATCCCAGGAAAACGCTGGGAGGGAAATTGATCTGAAAATACGTCAACAAGTACACAAGACAGACAAAGAAAGAAATAGAAGGAAACGTTGATCGGGTGAGATGGAGAAGGCTGAGGTGGAGCATCAATATCAGCATGGGGCTTTAATTCTGTGCAGGCAAAGTTTGGTGCTGATTTTCATACGTCACAAAAACTCTTCTTTGAATTCTGCAGCACAGTGCTCTAGATCTTCAGAACACTGAGAAAAACATATGAGGCAACTTGTTTTTAAAAATGCAGCGAATTGCTGTGATCTGGACGGCGCTCCTGAAAGGACGATGGAAGCAGATTCAATAGGAACTTTCCAAAGGGAATCGAATAAATGCTCAAAGGTGAAAAAATAGCAGGCAATGGGGAAAAGAGGCGGCGGGGTAGAACTAATGAATAATCCTTGCAAAATGCCAGCACAGGCATGATGGGCCGAAAGACCTCAGACTGTGATGTATGATTCTACGATTCTGATTTAGCTTCTGGATTAGCAAAACTAATTATGTAAAAAGCAAGCCACGCCCCATTCTGAATGAAGCTATCTGCTCAACCAGACAACTTGCAAGTGTCTGGTACATTGCCACCACGTCACAAGGGATACTATTTTTAACAAGGGTAAAGAGTCTCACCGATAGCCAGGCCATCACTGAAGTTATGGAGTCCATCACCCATGATCACCATCCAAGCCAGAGTTGCTATTCCTGCATCCTTCAAATCTTCCTGAAAGTAGTGGTGGCCGTGACTGTGGGGGTGGTGGTTCTGGTGATGGTGGTGGTGCAGAATGTGGTGATAGCGGTGGTGATGGTGATGGGAGTCGTCGGCATTCCCTATGGTGTCGTGGAAATGAGAGTGGCATTTGTTCTCGCATCCGCGGGGCACGTACGCATTGTAATTGCCTTCAGGGTGAGGGTGGGCAATCATCACTTCTTGCTCTGGAGTCAGGGAGTTCTGACTGTAGTCCAGAGAGTGAAGGTTTGTCTGATCCTTCGGTTCAACCAGAGAGTCATCCGGATCTGAAATTCAGACAAAATGCCAATATCCAAAATAGGGCAGATTAAACACCAGCAAAATGAAACACCAAAAGAGAAATATTCTGCAAAGATTTCATTACAGCTCCTAATACCACAGTAGGTAGATTGTTTAAATTTAAATGGGAAATGTAATGAGCATTTTTTTTAAAAAGAGGAGGAATTATGTATAATATATATACACAAGCCAACCTAGAAAAATAACTGCTGTCGATGAAAATCAGAAATCAACAATGGTTAAGTCAATCAAGAGTTAATTTTAAGCAATGCACTTGAACACCACTCCATTTGCCATCTTAAACACGCTCTCTCTCTACCACTGACACAGTGGCAGCCATGTGTACCATCTACAAGATGCACTGCAATAACTCGCCAAGGCTCTTTTGACAGCACCTTCCAAACCCGAATCCTCTACCACCCAGAAGGACCAGGGCAGCAAATGCATGGGAACACCACCACCTGAAAGTTCCCCTCTGAGCCCCGCATCATCCTGACTTGGAAATATATCACCGTTCCTTCACTGCGGGATTAAATTCCTGGCAATCCCTACCTAACAGTCGTGTGGATGTACCCACACCACGTGGACTGCAGCGGTTCAGGAAGGCAGCTCAAGGGCAATTAGGGATGGGAAACAAATGCCAGCAACACCCACATAATACATTTTAAATAATCTATCAAATTTAAAACCACCCTCCTGATGTTTAAACTTTGGATCTTATTCATTGAATTTATTTTAAGTGCAGGCTGAATGATGTTCCATTCACGACCGCTTTTGCCTCTCCCACTTATCACCACTTTATCCACCCCGTTCTATAACATTGTATGCAATTCCTAATTAAAATTGCATTGTATCTCCGTTTCAGTACATGCACTCTTGTTTGCAGACATGTGTGTCTGGGGGGAAAAGAATATAGTGAAGATTTTTGTCTCAATTCAAGCAAGCGTTTTTAAGTTAGGAAATTGTTGACAAAACAAATGCAAGCGTCAGTTTATAATCTAGAGATTCACTGCACACTAATTTGAGCTTGTGACAGAAAAGGGTGAAGAGATGCTACGGTGATTCAGCTGATGGCTTACCAGCAAATTGTTTCATGTCCGGGGTTTCATCCTTAGACAACTGTTGTGATTCGTGGGGCTCTGCCTTTCTATCCATCTCCTGATCATCCTGACTAGACTTCTTCTGCTGTTGAAAACAAAATGCATTTTAGACACTGCACCGCTACGGGAATCTGCAAAGCTAGCAAATACTGCTGGGTGACCTTCCGGGAAAAGAAAACACAATGAAAAAGAAAACAAACTTACAGGCAGTTAAACAAAGATTGACAAGTTAATCAAAATCGTTCCTGATTTTGAACACCTCCATTAAATCTCCACAACCCCAGCTTCCAAAGTCTCACGTTGCTGGTACAATTCTGGTAAATATAAACTATATTCTTGCAAAGGGAAGACAGTGGGGTAGTTGTATTACCGCAGGTAATTCGGAGATCCAGGTTCAAATACCACCATTGAAATTTCAATCCAATAAAAATCTGGAATTTAATGATGATTATGAAACTATTGTCGATTGTTGTAAAAACCCATCTGGTTCACTAATGTCCTTTAGGGAAGGAAATTAGAACATAAGAACTAGGAGCAGGAGTAGGCCATCAGGCCCCTCGAACCTGCTCCGCCATTCAATGAGATCATGGCTGATCTTTTGTGGACTCAGCTCCACTTTCCGACCCGAACACCATAACCCTTAATCCCTTTATTCTTCAAAAAACTACCTATCTTTGTCTTTTTTTTAATAAAAAAAATGTATTAAAGGTTTTCATAAAATATCAATAACAAAATGAAAAAGGAACCCAACAGGGTTAAGTACAAAACACAGTCCAGAAAAAGAACCCTCCATACCCCCCTCCCCCACTGTATATGAATAATAAATTAACATTAACACCCCGACTTAATACAACAAGTATATACACCCCCTCAGACCCTCCACTGTAAATAACAAAAACAAAAAATAAAGTGACCCCCCCCCCTGCCGAGTTGCTGCTGCCATTGACCAATGTCTACCGCTCTGCCAGGAAGTCTAAGAACGGTTGCCACCGCCTAAAGAACCCTTGTACCGACCCTCTCAAGGCGAATTTCACCCTTTCCAACTTAATAAACCCCGCCATATCATTGATCCAGGATTCCACACTTGGGGGCCTCGCATCCTTCCACTGAAGAAGAATCCTTCGCCGGGCTACCAGTGACGCAAAGGCCAGAATTCCGGCCTCTTTCGCCTCCTGCGCTCCCGGCTCCTCTGCCACCCCAAATATTGCGAGCCCCCAGCCCGGCTTGACCCTGGATCCTACCACCCTCGACACCATCCTCACTACGCCCTTCCAAAATTCCTCCAGCGCTGGGCATGCCCAGAACATCTGGGTGTGATTTGCTGGGCTCCCTGAGCACCTAACACACCTGTCTTCACCCCTAAAAAACCGACTCATCCTTGTCCCGGTCATGTGTGCCCTGTGCAGCACCTTAAACTGTATGAGGCTGAGCCGCGGGATTTCCACCACCTGCCGTCTGGCAAACGCCCTTACCTGTAAGTACCTGAAGGCGTTCCCCGGGGGGAGCCCGTACTTCTCCTCCAGCTCACCCAGGCTCGCGAACTTCCCGTCCACAAACAGGTCCCCCAACTTTCGTATCCCTGCCCTGTGCCACCCCGCAAACCCTCCACCCGTTCTTCCTAGGGCGAACCAGTGGTTCCCCCGTAATGGGGTCCCCGCCGAGGCCCCCACTTCCCCCCTGTGCCGCCTCCACTGCCCCCACATTTTGAGGGCAGCCACCACCACCGGACTCGTGGTATACCTCCTTGGAGGGAGCGGCAGCGGCGCCGTTGCCAGCGCCCCCAGACTCGTACCCACGCAAGACGCCGTCTCCAGCCTCTTCCATGCAGCCCCCTCCATCACCCACTTGCGCACCATCGTCGCATTGGCGGCCCAGTAGTATCCAGAGGTTGGGCAGCGCCAGTCCCCCCCTATCTCTACTCCGCTCCAGGAACACCCTTCTCACCCTCGGAGTCCCTCGCGCCCACACAAACCCCATTATACTCCTGTTAACCGGCCTGAAAAAAGCCTTCGGGATAAACACGGGGAGGCACTGGAATGGGAACAAAAACCTTGGGAGCACCGTCATTTTGATTGACTGCACCCTACCTGCCAAGGACAGCGGCAACGCGTCCCACCTCTTGAACTCCTGCTCCATTTGCTCCACCAGCCTTGTAAAATTAAGCCTATGCAGGTTCCCCCAGCTCCTGGCCACCCTGGACTCCCAGATACCTGAAGCTCCTCTCCGCCTTTTTTAGTGGGAGCTCGCCAATCCCCCTCTCCTGGTCCCCTGGATGAACTACGAACAGCTCGCTCTTCCCCATGTTGAGCTTGTACCCTGAAAAGTCCCCGAATTCCCTAACAATCCTCATTACCTCCGGCATTCCTTCCACTGGGTCCGCCACATACAGCAGCAGGTCGTCCACATAAAGTGGCACCCTATGCTCCTCCCCACTACGCACCAACCCCCTTCAGTTCCTGGACTCCCTCAGTGCCATAGCCAGGGGTTCAATCGCCAGTGCGAAAAGCAGGGGGGATAAGAGACACCCCTGTCTTGTCCCCTCGGTGCAGCCGAAAGTACTCGGACCTCCTCCTGTTTGTGGCCACATTCGCCATCGGGACCTCATACAACAAACAGCCTAACCCACCTGACAAACTCCTCCTCAAACCGAACCTCTTCAGCACCCCCCACAGGTACCCCCACTCTAGCCTATCAAAGGCCTTCTCAGCGTCCATCGCCATCACTATCTCCGCCTCCCCCTCCCTCGCTGGCATCATGATAACGTTCAAAAGCCTCCGCACATTCGCGTTCAACTGCCTCCCCTTCACAAACCCAGTCTGGTCTTCATGGATGATCTGCAGCACACAATCCTCAATCCTCGGGGTTAAGACCTTCGCCAGCACCTTGGCATCTACATTTTGCAAGGAAATCGGTCTGTAAGACCCACACTGCAGGGGATCCTTGTCCCGCTTCAGGATCAAGGAGATCAGTGCCCGGGACATCGTCGGGGGCAAAGCCCGCCCCCCCCCTCCCTTGCCTCATTGAAGGTCCTATCAGCGGGCCCAACAGGTCCATATATTTTTTATAGAATTCGACCGGGAAACCGTCCGGCCCCGGTGCCTTCCCCGCCTGCATGCTTCCTATCCCTTTGATCAGCTCCTCCAGCCCAATTGGGGCCCCCAATCCCGCCACCAGTCCCTCTTCCACCTTTGGAAACCTCAATTGGTCCAGGAAGCGGCCCATCCCTCCCTTCTCCCGTGGGGGCTCGGATCGGTACAGTTCCTCGTAGAAGTCCCTGAAGACCCGATTGATGCCAACTCCACTCCGCACCACACTCCCTCCCCTGTCCTTAAATCCCCCGATCTCCCTAGCTGCGTCCAGCTTCCGAAGCTGATGTGCCAGCATTCAGCTTGCCTTTTCCCCATACTCTTAAATCGCCCCCTGGGCCTTCCTCCACTGCACCTCCGCCTTCCTGGTGGTCACCAGGTCGAATTCGGCCTGGAGGCTCCGCCTCTTCCTCAACAATCCTTCCTCGGGCTCCTCCGCATACCTCCTGTCTACCCTCACCATCTCCCCCACCAGCCTCTCCCGCTCCCTCCGCTCCTAGTGGGCCCTAATGGAGATCAGCTCTCCCCTCACCACCGTCTTCAGTGCCTCCCATACCATCCCCACTCGGACCTCCCCGTTGTCGTTGGTCTCAAGGTATCTCTCTATACTTCCTCGGACCCGCTCGCTCACCTCCTCGTCTGCCAACAGCCCCACCTCCAAGCGCCACAGCGGGCGCTGGTCCCTCTCCTCCCCCATCTCCAAGTCCACCCAATGCGGGGCGTGGTCCGAAATGGCTATTGCCGAATACTCGGTATCCTCTACTCTCGCTATCAGCGCCCTACTCAAAATGAAAAAGTCGATTCGAGAATAAGCCTTATGGACATGTGAGAAGAATGAAAATTCCCTCGCCCCCGGCCTTGCAAATCTCCAAGGGTCCACCCCT
This sequence comes from Scyliorhinus torazame, assembly GCF_047496885.1. NCBI lineage: Eukaryota > Metazoa > Chordata > Chondrichthyes > Carcharhiniformes > Scyliorhinidae > Scyliorhinus > Scyliorhinus torazame. The sequence goes on from NW_027308194.1 coordinate 148,577, forward strand.
CCCATTTGGTCCATAAATCCCCTCAACATTCTAGCCGCCGCCGGCTTCCTACCCGTCCTAGACCTGGAGCGATCCAGTGCCGGATCCAACACCGTGTTAAAGTCTCCCCCCATTATCAGGCCTCCCACTTCCAAGTCTGGGATCCAACCCAACATATGCCGCATAAAACCCGCATCGTCCCAGTTCGGGGCATACACATTGACCAGTACCACCCTCTCTCCCTGCAACTTATCACTTACCATTATGTACCTGCCGCCATTATCTGCCACAATGCTCGACGCCTCAAACGACACCTTCTTTCCCACCAAGATCGCCACCCTCGATTTTTGGCATCCAGCCCAGAGTGAAACACCTGACCTACCCACCCTTTCCTCAATCGTACCTGGTCTATCACCTTCAGGTGTGTCTCCTGAAGCATAACCACATCCTCCTTGAGCCCCTTCAGGTGCGCGAACACCCTGGGCCCGCTTGACCGGCCCATTCAGTCCCCCCCTTACATTCCAGGGTTATCAGTCGGATCAGGGGGCTACCCGCCCCCCTCCCCCGCCGACTAGCCATGACCCCTCCTCGGCCAGCCACGCGCCCGCACCCCACACCCGGCCCGTTCCCCACAGCGGCATACCCCCGTCTTGACCCCCCCCCCCCCCACTCGCTCCAGATCCTCCTTGACCATAGCAGCAGCAACTCGATTCCCTCCCCCCCACCCAAACTAGGACCCATCCTAGCTGATTTACTTCCCCCCATTGCACTTCTGCAAGTCAGCTGACTCCTGCTGACCCTGGCCACTCCCGCCTCTCCTTCGACTCCTCCCATTGTGTGGCACACCCTCCTCTCCCGTCCCCATCCATAGGCTCTCTCCCTCCACCTTCCGTTCTAAGCGCGAGAAACAACCCTCGCTTCCCCGCCCCGGCCCCGCCCTCTCCAGTCTTCAGCGCGGGAAAAAGCCCGCCCTTTCCACCTACCAGGCCCCGACACCTCTGACGCAGCTCCTTTTACAGGCCCGGTCCCCTCACCCCTGATTCGGGCCTCCCCCTCCCCCCGCGGGGCCCCATCTCACCTCCAAGAGCACCCCCCCGACCAACCCAACCAAAACAGTGCCCGACCCGCCCAAGCCACCCTCACTGACCCAAAAGAGAAAAAACACAAAGAAAAAGAAACCCGGCGCAATACAAAGGCCCCCCCCTCGAAACAAAAATAAACATAGCATATCAGCCGCAGTCCCAATCGCCCGTCCCGACCCTCAATCCGTGTCCAACTTCGCGGCCTGAACAAACGCCCACGCCTCCTCCGGAGACTCAAAATAATGGTGCCGGTCCTTGTAGGTAACCCACAGTCGCGCCAAACTTCACTCCCTTCCTGTGCAGCAATGCCTTTGCTCGATTGTACCCGGCCCTCCTCTTCACCACCTCCGCACTCCAGTCCTGATATATCCGAACCTCCGCGTTCTCCCACCTGCTGCTCTTCTCCTTCTTGGCCCACCTGAGCACACACTCCCGATCGACGAACCGATGGAACCTCACCAGCACCGCCCGCGGAGGCTCGTTAGCCTTGGGCCTCCTCGCCAGCACTCTATGGGCCCCTTCCAGCTCCAGGGGCCCCTGGAAGGACCCCGCTCCCATCAGCGAGTTCAACATGGTGACCACATAGGCCCCCACGTCCGGCCCCTCCAGGAGGCCCAGAATCCGCAGATTCTTCCGCCTCGACCGATTCTCCATCTCCTCGAACCGCTCCTGCTACTTCTTGTGGAGCGCCTCGTGCACCTCCACCTTTACCGCCAGGCCTATGATCTCGTCCTCATTGTCAGAGATCTTTTGTCGAGCCTCGCGGATCGCCACTCCCTGGGCCGTCTGTGTCTCCAGCAGCTTATTAACAGACGCCTTCATTGGCTCTAGCAAGTCCGTTTTAATCTCTCTGAAGCAGCGCTGGATACCCTCCTGCTGCTCTTCCGCCCACTGCATCCACGCTGCCTGGTCTCCGCCCTCCGCCATTTTGTCCTTCTTCCCTCGCACCGTCTTCGGGTCCACCACCACCTTTTTTGTCGCCCCGCTCCTAGTTGAAGCCATATACTGACGGGGAGCTGTTGTTGACTCCTTCCCACACCGGGAAACTTCGAAAAAGTGCCATTGGGGGCCCTGAAAAGAGCCCAAAAGTCAGTTTTTGCGGGAGCCGCCGAATGTGCGACTTAGCTCCGCATAGCCGCAACCAGAAGTCCATAGCCGCAACCGGCAGTCTATCTTTATCTTAAAAACATTTAATGAAGGAGCCTCTACTGCTTCACTGGGCAAGGAATTCCATAGATTCACAACCCTTTGGGTGAAGAAGTTCCTCCTAAACTCAGTCCTAAATCTACTTCACCTTATTTTGAGGCTATGCCCACTAGTTCTGCTTTCACCCGCCAGTGGAAACAACCTGCCCGCATCTATCCTATCTATTCCCTTCACAATTTTATATGTTTCGATAAGATCCCCCCCTCATCCTTCTAAATTCCAACGAGTATAGTCCCAGTCTACTCAACCTCTCCTCATAATCCAACTCCTTCAGCTCTGGGATTAACCCAGTGAATCTCCTCTGCACACCCTCCAGTGCCAGTACGTCCTTTCTCAAGGAGACCAAAACTGAACACAATACTCCAGGTGTGGCCTCACTAACACCTTATCAATTGCAGCACAACCTCCCTAGTCTTAAACTCCATCCCTCTAGCAATGAAGGACAAAATTCCATTTGCCTTCTTAATCACCTGTTGCACCTGTGAACCAACTTTTTGCGACTCATGTACTAGCACACCCAGGTCTCTCTGCACTGCAGCATGTTTTAATATTTTATCATTTAAATAATAATCGCTTTTGCTGTTATTCCTACCAAAATGGATAACCTCACATTTGTCAACATTGTATTCCATCTGCCAGACCCTAACCCATTCACTTAGCCTATCCAAATCCCTCTGGAGACTCCCAGTATCCTCTGCACTTTTTGCTTTACCACCCATCTTAGTGTCATCTGCAAACCTGGACACATTGCCCTTGGTCCCCAACTCCAAATCATCTATGTAAATTGTGAACAATTGTGGGCCCAACACTGATCCCTGAGGGACACCACTAGCTACTGATTGCCAACCAGAGAAACACCCATTAATCCCCACTCTTTGCTTTCTATTAATTAACCAATCCTCTATCCATGCTACTACTTTCCCCTTAATGCCATGCATCTTTATCTTATGCAGCAACCTTTTGTGTGGCACCTTGTCAAAGGCTTTCTGGAAATCCAGATATACCACATCTACTGGCTCCCCGTTATCGACCGCACTGATAATGTCCTCAAAAAATTCCACTAAATTATTTAGGCACGACCTGCCCTTTATGAACCCATGCTGCGTCTGCCCAATGGGACAATTTCCATCCAGATGCTTCACTATTTCTTCCTTGATGATAGATTCCAGCATCTTCCCTACTACCGAAGTTAAGCTCACTGGCCTATAATTACTCGCTTTCTGCCTACCTCCTTTTTTAAACAGTGGTGTCACGTTTGCTAATTTCCAATCAGCCGGGACCACCCCAGAGTCTCGTGAATTTTGGTAAATTATCACTAGTGCATTTGCAATTTCCCTAGCCATCTCTTTTAGCACTCTGGGATGCATTCCATCAGGGCCAGGAGACTTGTCTACCTTTAGCCCCATTAGCTTGCCCATCACTACCTCCTTAGTGATAACAATCCTCTCAAGGTCCTCACCTGTCATAGTCTCATTTCCATAAATCACTGGCATGTTATTTGTATCTTCCATTGTGAAGACCGACCCAAAAAACCTGTTCAGTTCCTCAGCCATTTCCTCATCTCCCATTATTAAATCTCCCTTCTCATCCTCTAAAGGACCAATATTTACCTTTGCCACTCTTTTTTTGTTTTACATATTTGTGGAAACTTTTATTATCTGTTTTTATATTCTGAGCAAGTTTACTCTCATAATCTATCTTACTCTTCTTTATAGCTTTTTTAGTAGCTTTCTGTTGCCCCCTAAAGATTTCCCAGTCCTCTAGTCTCCCACTAATCTTTGCTACTTTGTATGCTTTTTCCGTCAATTTGATAGTCTCCCTTATTTCCTTAGATATCCACGGCCGATTTTCCCTCTTTTTACCGTCCTTCCTTTTTGTTGGTATAAACCTTTGCTGAGCACTGTGAAAAATCGCTTGGAAGGTTCTCCACTGTTCCTCAACCGTTTCACCATACAGTCTTTGCTCCCAGTCTACCTTAGCTAGTTCTTCTCTCATCCCATTTTAATCTCCTTTGTTTAAGCATAAAACACTAGTGTTTGATTTTACCTTCTCACCCTCCATCTGTATTTTAAATTCCACCATATTGTGATCGCTCCTTCCGAGAGGATCCCTAACTATGAGATCCTGAATCAATCCTGTCTCATTACACAGGACCAGATCTAGGACCGCTTGTTCCCTCGTAGGTTCCATTACATACTGTTCTAGGAAACTATCGCGGATACATTCTATAAACTCCTCCTCAAGACTGCCTTGACCGAACTGGTTAAACCAATCGACATGTAGATTTAAATCCCCCATGATAACTGCTGTACCATTTCTACATGCACCAGTTATTTCTTTGTTTATTGCCTGCCCCACCATAATGTTACTATTTGGTGGCCTATAGACTACTCCTATCAGTGACATTTTCGCCTTACTATTCATGATTTCCACCCAAATGGATTCAACCTTATCCTCCATAGCACCGATGTCATCCCTTACTATTGCCCGGATGTCATCCTTAAATAACAGAGCTACACCACCTCCCTTACCATCCACTCTGTCCTTCCGAATAGTTTGATACCCTCGGATATTTAACTCCCAGTCGTGACCACCCTTTAACCATGTTTCAGTAATGGCCACTAAATCATAGTCATTCACGATGATTTGTGCCATCAACTCATTTACCTTATTACGAATACTACGAGCATTCAAGTAAAGTACACTTATGTTGACTTTTTTACCTCTGTTCTGAATCTTAACACCTCGATCAGTAACCTCTCCCAAGTTATATTTCCTCTTAACTTTTCTCCTAATTTTCCTTGCCGTTGAACCCATATCTTCATGTAACAACCTGCCACGTCGCTTACCATTAATGTTTTTACTTCCCGTTTTATTCCTTTTAGTATTCCTGGGTCCTATTCACTGAGCTCCCCTCAGTCACTGTACCTTGTACTGTCGCCCTTTTTGATTTTTGACTAAGGCTTCTCTGCCTTACCCTTTCCCCCTTACTGCCTTTTGTTTCTATCCCTGTTTTACTACCTTCCAACTTCCTGCATTGGTTCCCATCCCCCTGCCACATTAGTTTAAACTCTCCCCAACAGCTCTAGCAAACAACCCCCCCCCCCCCCCCAGGACATCGGTTCCAGTCCTGCCCAGGTGCAGACCGTCCGGTTTGTACTGGTCCCACCTCTCCCAGAACCGGTTCCAATGCCCCAGGAATTTGAATCCCTCCCTTTTGCACCATCTCTCGAGCCACGCATTCATCCTATCTATCCTGACATTCCTACTCTGACTAGCTCGTGTCACTGGTAGCAATCCTGAGATTACTACCTTTGGGGTCCTACTTTTTAGTTTAACTCCTAACTCCCTGAATTCAGCTTGTAGGACCTCGTCCCGTTATTTACCTATATCGTTGGTGCCTATGTGCACCACGACAGCTGGCTGTTCACCCCCCCCCCCCAGAATGTCCTGCTGCCGCTCCAAGACATCCTTGACCCTTGCACCAGGGAGGCAACATCCCATCCTGGAGTCTCGATTGCGTCCGCAGAACCGCCTGTCCAGTCCCCTTACGATTGAGTCCCCTATTACAATAACCCTGCCAGTCTTCTTCCTGCCCAGCTGCGCAGCAGAGCCAGCCACGGTACCATGAACTTGGCTGCTGCTGCCTTCCCCTGGTGAGCCATCACCCTCAACAGTATCCAAAGCGGTATATCTGTTTTGCAGGGAGATGACCGCAGGGGACGCCTGCACTGTCTTCCTACTCTTGCTCTGTCTTTTGATCACCCATTTTCTATCTCCCTCAGTACCTTTCACCTGCGGGGTGACCAACTCGCTAAACATGCTATCCACGACTTCCTCAGCATCGCGGATGCTCCAAAGTGAGTCCATCCGCAGCTCCAGAGCCGTCAAGCGGTCTAACAGGAGCTGCAACTGGACACACTTCTTGTCCCTGAGCTCCCACATCGCACACGAGGAGCATGACACGGGTCTGAGATCTCCTGCCATGTCTTAAACCTTCGGTTAACTTCAACAACTACAATTTCCAAAAAAAAATAAACAACGAAGAAAAAAAAAATACCAATGAAAAGAAAAAGAAAACAGAAAAACTACTTACCAGTCACTGCCGTCCTTACCCGGTCTGACCTATACGTGACTCCAGGCCCACAGCAATGTGATTCACTCTTAACTGCCCTCTGAAATGGCCGAGCAAGACACTCAGTTCAAGGGCAATTAGGGATGGGTAATAAATGCTGGCCCAGTTAGCGACGCCCACATCCCATGAATGAATATAAAATTATTTGATGCCAGTTAAGATTAATTTATTAACTAACTGTCAATGAGAACATTTATAACGAAGGCCACCACATAAAAATTCCTTTTCTTATTTGGATATCCAAAAGGGGACGGGACCAGCATTGCTGAACACTCAAAACAGTTACCAGCAAACTAAATACAAAAGCAAAATACTGCAGATGCTGGAACTCTGAAGTAAAATCGAAAATGCTGTAAGCATGCAGTTGGCCCGACAACATCTGTGGATAGAGAAACAGGGTTAACATTTCAGGCCAGTTCTGATGAAAGGTCATTGTGCTGAAACATTAACTCTGTTTCCCACTCCACAGATGCTGCCTGACCTGCTGAGTATGTCCAGCATTTACCAGTCTAGCACTGATGCTTCACAGAGCCAGGGTCCCAGGTTAGATTCCCGGCTTGGGTCACTGTCTGTGCGGAGTCTGCATGTTCTCCCCGTGCCTGCGTGGGTTTCCTCCGGGAGCTCCGGTTTCCTCTCACAAGTCCCGAAAGACATGCTGTTAGGTGAATTGGACATTCTGAATTCTTCCTCAGTGTACCCGAACAGGCGCCGGAGTGTGGTGACTAGGGGCTTTTCACAGTAACTTCATTGCAATGTTAATATAAGCCGACTTGTGACAATAAAGATTATTAAAATAATTAAAATTCTGAACTAACATTTATTGTCATAAAAAATCTCCCTCATTAACATTTGTGACAATTAATTGCAGTTCTTACCTTCTTTTTATCTTTGTACAGTTTAATTAATGTTATGAGATGTTCAATAAGAAACATAAAGTAAAGACCACCAAGAGCAGTGAGGCCTTTCCAAACAGAATCCAGGTGATTGTGGTCTTCTACACCATGGTGATGCACACTTTGTGACTGCAGGCAAGAACATCAACATTTTAAAATTAATTTTGAAACAGGAAAATACCATTACGCCCAACTCTTTCATTCCATTTTCTGGCCTCATTGGCAAGGTTGATGTTTATTACCCATCTCTAATCACACCCCCTCCCACACTAGGTGCCAGTGGAAGCCATCGGCGCTCAACTCGTGGAGCAGTATTAAACTGAACAGAGGATAAGGTACGTCAGCTTATGAACACGCACTGACACACACTGGCTAATTCTCATCTTTTTTACCCCACAAGACAGACATCAAATCCACCCCCACCCCAGACATGTTGCTGGGTTTGCCCGATTTAAACATGGTAGTCCGAGAAGGAGCGTCATGAGGATTGCTGGGAAAATAAAGTGCTGCCAACTGTAATTAACTGATCTGGAGGGGAGGAGACAGGATCTCCCCACCTCCAACGTCAGCTACAGCAATGGTCTCACATCACCCCAGTGTTACAATAGGTATGAGGCTTATCATCTAGATATCATTCTTTTTTTTTTAATAAACATTTTATTGAGATATTTTTGGTATTGTAACAACAAAATAAACAATGTACATGAAAAAGCCGTCTCCCTTCCTTACAGGTCCCACCTTTATTAACCCCCTACTCTAAGCTAAACTAACCCCCCCCCCCCCCCCTCTTCTGCTGACGATTAATTTTCCGCGAAGAAGTCGATGAACGGTTGCCACCTCCGGGCGAACCCTAACAGTGACCCTCTCAAGGCGAACTTGATTTTCTCCAAACAGAGAAAGCTAGCCATGTCCGATAGCCAGGTCTCTGACTTCGGGGGCTTTGAATCCCTCCAAGCTAATAGTATCCGTCTCCGGGCTACCAGGGAGGCAAAGGCCAGAAAGTCTGCCTCTTTCTCCTCCTGGATTCCCGGGTCTTCCGACACCCTGAAAATCGCCACCTCTGCACTCAGTGCCACCCTTGTTTTTAACACCGTGGACATGACATCTGAAAACCCCTGCCAAAATCCCCTAAGCTTCGGACATGCCCAGAACATGTGGACATGGTTCGCTGGTCCTCCCGCACATTTTGCACACTTGTCTTCCACCCCAAAGAATCTGCTCATCTGGGCCACTGTCATGTGAGCCCGGTGAACGACCTTGAATTGTATCAGGCTGAGCCTGGCACATGTTGCAGACGCGTTGACTTTACTCAACGTGTCTGCCCATAGACCATCCTCTATCTCTCCTCCCAGCTCCTCCTCCCATTTGCGCTTCAGCTCCTCGGTCTGCATCTCCTCTGACCCCGTAAGTTCCTTGTAAATGTCAGAGACGCTCCCTTCTCCTACCCACCCTCTGGAAACTACCCTGTCCTGAATCTCCTTTAGCGGTACGAGCGGGAAGGTTGACACTTGTTTACGTCCCGCACCTGAAGATACCAGAATATGTTTCCCCTCGCCAACCCAAACTTCTCCTCCAGCACCCTCATACTCGGAAAGCTCTCCTCCATAAACATGTCCCCCATCCTCTCAATCCCTGCTCTCCGCCATATCCAGAACACCCCGTCCATACTCCCCGGGGCAAACCGGTGGTTATCACAGATTGGGGCCCAGACCGATGCTCCCTCTGCTCCCACACGTCTCCTCCATTGCCCCCAGACTCTCAGGGCCGCCACCACCACGGGGCTGGTGGAGTACCGTGCCGACAGGAACGGCAGAGGCGCAGTTACCAACGCCTCTAGACTGGTGCCCTTACATGAAGTCACCTCCAAACGCTCCCATGCCGACCCCTCCCCACCACCCACTTCCTGATCATGGCTATATTCGCCGCCCAGCAATTGTTACTAAAATTTGGCAGCGCCAGCCCGCACTCTCCCCGACTCTGCTCAAGCATTACCTTCCTTACTCGAAGGGTGGGGTCTTGCCCACCCAAACAAAGCCAGTGATCACTTTGTTGACCCGTTTAAAAAAGGACCGCGGAATAAAGATGGGGCGACACCGAAATATAAACAGGAATCTAGGGAGGACTGTCATCTTCACCATCTGCACCCTCCCAGCCAGTGACAATGGAAGCGCGTCCCATCTCAGAAAATCGTCCTTCATTTGGTCTACTAGTCGGGCCAGATTTAATTTATGCAGCCGGTCCAATTCCCGTGCCACTTGAATGCGTAGGTACCTAAAGCTTCCCTCTACTAATCTAAACGGCAGCTCCCCCAATCACCTCTCCTGTCCCCTCGCCTATCCCAATTTTGCACATACACATTTACTAATACCACCTGCATCCCCTCCAGTTTCCCACTGACCATAATGTACCGACCTCCCACATCCAAAACTATTCTAACCGCCTGAAACATCACCCGCTTATTGAACAGGATCGCGACCCTTCTGGTCGTTGAATCCAGTCCCGAGTGAAAGACCTGACTGACCCAGCCTGTCCTCAATCTAATCTGGTCAGTTACTCGAAGGTGCGTCTCGTGCAACATTACCACGTCCACCTTCAGTTCCCTAAGATGCACGAACACACGTGCCCTCTTGACCGGCCTATTTAACCCTCAAACATTCCAGGTGATCATCCTAGCTGGGGGGGATCATTGCACCCCCCCATTGCCGATCAGCCATCCCCTTTTTTGGGCCCGCCTCAAGCCCATGTCTAGATATCATTCTTAATGATAAAAAGGGCATCACTGATATTGGCAGTGATCAGTTTGATTTATTTTTTGTTGACCATTTACAGGATGGAATTTTTGAATAGCTTTTATTCTTAAAAGATGGCCATCTGGTGGAACCTTCTCCTGGGCCTCTGGGGAGCTGCAGACACCCAAATCAGGGAACTGTCTGCAGGAACCAATGCCGTTGTTACAGATACACAAAATGTATCTGTCATTATAATCCCTGGGTTGCAGTATCATTGAACATAGATATTGGGTAGGATAGGCACACTCCACGTTGTAGAGTGACTGGTGACTCTGAACCAGAGAGATTGTTATCTAGTGCAGACTTGAAATTTATAATGTATTCCTTTAAAAAAATAAATGTAACATAAAATAACATCTCCACAAGTTCCCAGCATCAAGGTGCATGTTCCAGGTGTCAGTGCCGGATCGACCAACACTCTGGAAATAAAGACCATGACCACCTCACATCTCAGCCTGACCCACTTGACCCAGTGTAAGCAGCTGTCCTCACATCTCCTACACACAAACATATGAACTAGGAGCAGGAGGCGGCCACTCGGCCCCTCAAGCCTGCTCCACCATTAAACAAAATCATGGCTGATCTGACTGTAACTTCTACTCCACTTGTCTACCTCCCCCCCCATAACCTTTCACCCCCTTGCTGATTCAGATTCTATCCATCTTTGCCTCAAAAATATTCAAAGACTCTGCTTCCACTGCCTTTTGAGGAAAAGAGTTCCAAAGACTCAGACACTCAAAAGATTTCTCCTCAGATCTCCGTCTTAAACGAGCGACCCCTTATTTTTGAACAAGTGATCTGATTCTCCCACAAGAGGAAACATCCTCTCCACATCCATCCTGTCAATACCCCTCAGGATTTTAAACGTTTCACTCAAGTCATCTCGTACTCTTCTAAACTCCAGTGGATATAAGCCTAGCCTGTCCAACCTTTCCTTACCAGACAACCCACCCATTCAATGTATCAGTCTGGTAAACCTTCTCTGAACTGTTACTAACGCATTTACATCATTCCTTAGATAAAAAGATGAAAACTGTACACAATACTCCAAATGTGGCCTCACCAGTGCCCTGTACAAGTGAAGCATAACCTCCCTAGTTTTGTATTCAATTCCCCTCACAATAAACGATAATATTCTACTAGCTTTCCTAATTATTCGCTGTCTCCTTCAAGGTCAATGGTTAATCCCAACAGCTGGCAACAAGGCCTGAATTCCAACATGCATGATGAACAGCCAAATGCTAGAATCATAGAATTTACAGTGCAGAAGGAGGCCATTCGGCCCATCGAGTCTGCACCGGCTCTTAGAAAGAGCACCCCACCCAAGGTCCACACCTCCACCCTATCCCCATAACCCAGTAACCCCACCCGACACTAAGGGCAATTTTGGACACTAAGGGCAATTTATCATGGCCAATCCACTGAACGCGCACATCTTTGGACTGTGGGAGGAAACCGGAGCACCCGGAGGAAACCCACGCACACACGGGGAGAATGTGCAGACTCCGCACAGACAGTGACCCAAGCCGTGAATCGAATCTGGGACCCTGGAGCTGTGAAGCAATTGTGCTAACCACAATGCTACCGTGCTGCCCACTAATTATTGCCTCATCCCCTTCACCTAACCCCAAAAGGTTAGATTACATTAAGGATGTGATGATTACTTGACATTCTGTAAATGTCGAAGTTTGAAGTGAACAGTTGAAGGATATTGCACTGCCTTAACCTCAGACAAGCTCACAACAAACATGGACTGGAAAATATTTCACATTCTGTACTGTTCTATGTTCTATTATCATGAAGCAAATAGATCATTATAAAGTAAAACATTTTCCTGGGATATTACAAACTGTTGGTTGACGAGTGGGTCTAACAGACTAATCGGACAGTGAATGAAGACACAGCCTCACTATGTGGGACACTGTGGATTAACCAGGTCTCTAAAATGCAACACATTTTTGGAAAATTATTTCTCACATACAGAAGGCACTTACATGTGGCAGGAGATGTAAAAACGCATCCCCACTAAGCGTCCCAACAGCTAAAGCAACCAAAAACGTCAGGAGAAACTTGAAGAATATCTTATTCATTAAAGGCATGAAGATTACACCCAACAAGGACAGCAGACTGATGACAGTGACGGACACAAAGCCACCGATCCAGGCTGTTTTAAAACAAAAAAAACCAAAGAGACAAAATAAAACACGGCACTACAGGTCCCAAAATATACTTCGAACCATTCAAGTCAGATTTAACAATGTAGTACATTACTGAACAATTTTCAATCCTCCCCGTCAGGGAGTGGTTGAAGCGTGTAGTATCTAAAGGGAAGCTAGACAAGTATATGAGGGTGAAGGGAATAGAGGATTATGATGGTACAGTTAGATGGGATGAGGCTCATTTGGCGTAGAAACACCAACATGGACTGGTTGGGCTAAATGCCCTGTTTCTGTGAGAAAAACTTCTGCGCAATCATAAGTAAAGTCAAATCTTTCATGGTGTCAGCATAAGTTGATAAAGCTGTTATAAAGATATATGGCATAACTGGCTTCATAAATAGAGACAAAATATAAAAGCAACAAGGTTCGGTTAAACCTTTATTAAGCACTGGTTAGGCCTCAGCTGCAATGCTGCGTTCAATTTTAGAGAAAGGTGTTGGAGAGGGTCCAGTCAGGATTTGCTAGAATGAGATATCAAGAATGAGATACTTCAGTTATGTGGGAGTGGAGAAGCTGGGATTGTTCTCCTTCGAAGGTTATGGGGAGATTTGACAAAAGTGTTCAAAATTGCAAAGGGTTTTGATCGAGTAAATAAGGAACAGCTGTTTCCTCTGGCAGGAGGGTTGGTAACCAGGGGAACACAGATTTAAGGTGATTGACAAAAACTGTTGTGCTCTGGAAGGCACTGCCTGAAAGGGTGGTGGAAGCAGATTCAATAATAACTTTCAAAAGGGAAATTGGAGAAGTACATGAAGGCAACCAATGTGCAGAGCTGGGGGGTGGCAAAGAGAAGAAAGTGAGAGTGAATGGGAGTGAGCGAGGGAGAGAGAAAACAAACTTTAGGTTGAATGGTCTATGCGACGTTGCATGGAGTGGACATGTATATTATGCAGGATAAGGAACATTCAATCCAAATTAAATAAAATTATTCACCTGCCCCAGCAGAGGAGGAAGCTGTGCGTTTCTCCCGAGTTTCATGTGTGATGCAAGCCTTGCTCTCGATTTGATCCAAGAGTGCAGGGCAAATGTATCCAAACTGCTCTGCGTTCAGAGTGGTCTGTGGGGTCATTCCATGGGATGAGAGTAAATTATCGGCATTCAGGCACTGCAGGGGAAATAGCAGTGCGTACGTTAAAGGCCTGTTTGACCCTATTTCTCCTCTATTGTAAACCAGTCAAGACCCTGCAAGCCACAGTTGAAACTCAATGTTAACTAAAGGCTGGTGATGCAGAGAACTTTTGAAATGCACCATCGCAGATCAGGGGCAGTCCATCTGCACTAAACATAGGAAAGCTGATTCAGCTGGAAAGGGTTGTCCGCACTCTGCCGCATCAGTTCTGATGGAAGGTCATCGACCTAAAACCGTTACTCTCTACAGATGCTGCCAGACCTACTGATTCTTTCCGGCATTTCCTGTTTCAATCGCAGACTTCCAATATTCACTTTTGTAGAGAATGAGGCACTTCTGGGTTGTATGTTCCAGAACACAGTCATTGTCACCTGTCTAAACCCACCCCTCAGGTTACCATCTGGGGTGATCAGTTGGGTATGTTTGCAAGGGGAATATCAGACAGTTCAGGGCATTGGGGATACGGTAAAAAGAGAGAGGGGAATAATCATGTACAAAGAGAACGAGAGCGCCCTGGATACCTTTCCTCCGTTATTTTATTCTCTGCTTATTTTTGGTCTCTCAAGGGACAGAAAACCTCCACTATGTATTTACGTCCAAAATAAGCAACTAAAATCTACAGATAAAATTTCTGGCTGTCAGAATGCTCTTTCTCCTTGGCATGTAGCCTGATCAACTGAATTGTTATCTCTAAACTTGATTATTCCAACGCTCTTCTGACCAGTCTCCCATCTCCCACCCGCCAGGAGCTCCAGGTCATCCAAAACTCCGTCCATGTTCTAACTCACAAGTCCCGTTCCTCCATCACACCTGTGCTCATTGACCTAAACTAGTCCAGCAACACCTCGAATTTAAAATTCTCATTCGTATTTTCAAATCCCTCCATGGCCTAGCCCCTCCTTATCTCTCTAACCTCCAGCCTACAACCCTCCAGGATCTCTGCATTCCTCCAATTCGGTCCTCTTGTACATCACTGATTTTAATTGCTCCACCATTGGCAGCTGTGCCTTTATATACGCAAATTCCCTCCCGAAACCTCTCCACCTCGCTCTCCTCTTTCAAGATGCTCTTTGAAATCAACCTCCCACCAAGCTATTGATCACTTGCCCAAAGATGATCTTATGTGGCTTGCTGTCATATCTTAGTTGGTAGCTCTCCTGTGAAACACCTTTGGGATGTTTTACTATGTTAAGGGTGCTATATAAATGCAAGTTGTTCTGGATTGATAGAGCTAAGTAAAAACCGCCGATCGCAGGAAGACAGCCCCTCACAGGGTATGCAAATCGAAT